>NW_020925159.1:140866-146845 GCF_003984885.1 Neopelma chrysocephalum
GCTTATAAGGTAGAAAAATAAAAAACCATTAGGGGCTTAAGGCATCAAAAGTCAAGGGACCTGCCCAGGAAATTCAGTTTTTAGGAGTCAAATGTCAGGATGGATGTCATCAGATTCCAATGGAGGTGGTCAACAAAACAGCAGTGTCACGGTTTGAGCCCCAAAGCCAATTTTTGAAACCCCCACAAATCTGCTAAAATGTCGAGAGAACTTTTCAGACAGGCACAACTCAGCATTTATTACTAACACGATAAATACTATAAAACATATATATACAACAATCCTAACTATCTCTCCTATGGTAAAACAATATATTACATAGACCATCCTCCTTTCCCCCCATAAAAGTCCAGAAGGAAAGAAGAAGTCTTTTTCACTTTCAGGGCAACACAGTCTCTCCTCTTCAAGGCAGCAGTTCCGATTTGTCGTAGCTGGAAAATCTCTCTTTCCCTTCATTAGAACGGAGGGGTCTCTCTCTCTCACCTCCACTCAGCCCTTCGGTTCCAACCGAAGGTCTCACCTGTGGACTGCGAACAGGGACAAAAACTTGCCTCACCACGGTCATATCACGGAGCGCAGGGCATTCCGTGAAAGTCCCTGTCCCCGGGGATCAAGTCAGAACACTTTAGGGGCTTTCAGTTCAGTCCTTACCCTGAAAACGTTCAGCAGATCTCTTCTGCTCTGTCTCAGTTGCAGACAATCAGCTCAGCTGCAACGTGGCGGGGGGGCCACTTCCCCCCATTCCTCGGTTTCAGCTGCCCTCGTCCAAACCTCATGTGGGGACCCTCCGAGTTCTTGACTCGTCTCTCTCTAGCTGCTGCTGCTGCTGCATTTCGGGACTCCCTTCAAGTTTGGAAGTCCACCCCTCCTTCCCTAGGAGGTCATAGGGTTCTGGGGTTTAATTCAGTCTTACCCCAAAACATTCCTGCTGAGCTTTTTCTGCTCTGTTGCCAGCTCTCTCTCTGCAGGACATCTCTGCGTCTCTCAGTCTGGCCCTGTGCCATGTTGCTGCTTGCCGACTATCTTCTCTTGCTCTGTGTAATTTCTCTGCATAGTCCTTTTGGCCAGAAGCCAGTCTTAGCTCCGACCATTCCGTGCTGCTTCTGCGGCCTCTCCGGCGTCTTCTGCCGCCCACTCACAGTGGAGAAACTCCCCCCAGCCTTTGGCCACGGCACCTGGTCCAGTTTTAACACTGCGCCGGGTCTCCCGTGGTCCCAGCCAGGGGGGGGCCTTGGCCTCCAGTGGGGCCCGCTGGCCCCCCTCTCTAACATGTGACGTTTCAACTCATGGCTGCCTCTCCCTCCAGCTGCCCAATTCCAGTCTTCTTTTCCGGTTTGTCTAATATGCTAATTTCACAGGGACGCACTGCAGCTTTCTATTGGCTCTGCATCGGAAACTCACTTGTCCAGTCCCAAGGGAAAAACCTTTTTTTCAAACCACGACAAGCAGCTATGTCCTCACTGACCAGCAAGAAGGAAACACAGGTTTTCCTAGGCACTGTGGGTTTTTGGAGGATGCATATTCCAGATTACAGTCAGACTGTAAGTCCTCTCTATCATGTGACACAGAAGAAGTGGGGTCCTGAACAATAACAAGCTTTTGAACAAATTAAACAGGAGATTGTTCATGAAGTAGCCCTTGGGTCAGTCCAGATAGGAAAGGATGTAGAAAACATGCTCTACACCGCAGCTGGGGGGAATGGCTTTAAGTGTGTTTTTGTAGCCAGACCCTATCACTGACAACCACAAACTTTTATTAGCTTGTCACAATTTGTATTAATAAAAAATGTTATTCCGTAAACTGTTAGTGATTCCTAAAAATCCGGTATAAGGAACTGCTCAGAGACTTTGGATCTTTTGAGCAGCAAAGGTATTTATTTCAATGTGGGGAGCAAGCGTGGTTCGCACCACAGAAAACTTGCTCGAAGGTTTCACACAAAATCAGGGTTTTTATACAATTTTTCATATATGAGTAAATGCATATTCATATGATTACAACATCTATCTATACATATTAATAACAGGTGGAGTATAGGCCGAGCTCAGGCGGAGCTTAGGGTGGTGCTTCTCTTGGCCCTCAATTTCGGTGGTAAATCCGCTCTTCCTTTCCTTTACAAAGGTGCTAACAGTTTGTTGACAACCTTATTCCCCCCTTTTACGTGACAGGGATACATTGAAAATGGAAAGCTGCCATATGGAGTCCTATGTATCAAGTCACAGAAGCTATTGAGGGACAAGGTGGATCAAGTCAAGTTGCAGAGCTGAAAGCCGTCCAGATGGCTTTAGATATCACTGAACGAGAGAAATGGCCAGCACTCTACCTCTACACCAACTTGTGGATGGTAGCAAATGCTCTGTGGGGGCGGTTGGACTGATGGAAAAAGACCAATTGGCAGTGCAGAGGGAAACCCATCTGGGCTGCTGAATTGGGGCAAGACGTTGCCCAGGTAGAGAAGTTGGCTGTAAAAGTAAATCACGTAGATGCACACGTACCCAAAAGTCAGGCTACTGAAGAACATCACAACAAAGACAGGTGTATCAAGGTGCCAAGGTTAAAGTGTGGGTGTGAACTGGCAACATAAGAGTGAATTATTTCTGTCTTGGTGGGCCCATGTCGCCTCAGATCATCAGGGAAGAGATTCACTATACAGATGGGCTCATGATCAGGGGGTGGACTTAACCATAGACACTATCTCCCAGGTTATCCACAGCTCTGAAACGTGCTGCGATCAAGTAGGCCAAGTGGGTAAAGCCTCTGTGTTATGGGGGATTATGGTTGAAGTATAAATATAGGAGACCTGGTAGATTGTTTAAATCACACTCCTGCAGACTCACCAAGGCAAGCACTATGTGCTGACAATGCTGGAAACAACCACTGGATGGCTGGAGACGTACCCTGTGCCTCATGTCACTCCCCAGAACACCATCTTGGGCCTTGAAAAGCAAGTCCTGTGGACACACGGCACCCCAGAAAGAATTGAGTCAGACAACAGGACTCATTTAAAAAATAGCCTCATAGACATTGGACCAGAGAGCACGGCACTGAGTGGGTATATCATATTCCCTATCATGCACCAGCCTCCAGGGAAAATTGATGTGGTGGTTTGAGACCCCCAAAAATCCAATTCCCAAGTCCAAGCCTCCCTCCCACAACTCACTCCAGTGTGAGGGGAGGGTTTCCAGACACAACACAAGACTCCATATGGGGGGAAGGGAATTATATTACAATTATTACACAAACAAATATTATAATACATTATATACACAATCCTAACTATCTCTCCTATGATAAAGCAGTATTTACATTGGATCAAATCTCTTTTCCCTCCAATAAAAGTCCAGAAGGGAAGAAGGAAAGATCCTTTCCACGTTTAGGGCAGCAGTGTCTCTCTTCTCCAATGCAGCAGTCGTAGTTGGAGTTATTGTTGCTGGATCTCTCTCTCCATTACACACAAGGGGGTCTCCTCTCACCCCTCTTGGCCCTTCGACTCCAATCGAAGGTCTCTCCCGTGGACTGCAATTGCCGGGACAAAAGCTCACTTCACCATGTCATATCACGAAGTGCAGGGGTCTTCGTGACAGTCCCTTTCCTCAGGGGATTTAAGTTCCCCCTGAGTCAGAACATTTAGGGCAGTTTTTAGTTTAGTCCTTGCCCTAAGTGTTCTAGCAGAGTTCCTTTGCTCTGTCTCAAAACTGGCAACGTGGCAGCAGCGGGGGGGGAACAAGGCCACTTCCCTCGTATTCCGTATGGACGTCTCTGAGCTCTCAGCTCTTTTCTCTCTGCTGCATGTTGCATTTTAGGACTTCCATCAAGTAGCAGTCCACCCCCTCCTCCTAGGAGGGGGTCTCAAAGGGGTTTTGGGGGGTTTAATTCAGTTCTTACCCCAAAACTGTCTCTGTTGAGCTTTCTCTGCTCTGTCTCTCCATCAGACATCTCTATGTCTCTCTGCTTAGTTGCATGCAGTCTTTGCTGCTTGTTTCTTATCTTCTTGGCTTTCTGCCACAGTTCTTCTTTCACTGCTGCTCCACCGCTGCTTTCAGTATCTCTGGTTGTCCACGCACAGCAAGGAAACTTCCCCCAGCTCTTAGCTACAGATACCTGGCCCAGTCTAATACTGTTCCAAGTTCCTGCAGCCCCCCAGCGGGGCTCCTTAACCCCTCAGCTCCTCGTGACTTCACAACATGGCCACTTCTCCTCCAACTACCTCATCATCCTTCTTTTCCGGTCTGCTGTGATATGTTTAAATTTTGCAGGGGCGCCGATTGGGTCAACATCAAGTGACACCACCCCCTCGGGGGTTATCATTTTTTTAACTCCAGGGGGAAAAACACTTTTTTTCCCCACCACAATTGAACAGTACAATAAACTGTTAAAAACCACATTGAAAGCAATGGGTGATGGGACCTCCAAACATTGGGATGTACATTTAGCAAAGGCCACCTGGTTAGTTAACACCAGAGGCTCCATCAATTGAGCTGGCCCTGCCTAATCAGAATCTCTAAGTACCACAGAAGGGGATAAAGTCCCCGTGGTGCATATGAGGAATGTGTTAGGGAAGACAGTTTGGATTAGTCCTGCCTCAAGCAAAAGCAAACCCATCTGTGAGATTGTTTTTGCTCAAGGAGCTGGGTGCACTTGGTGGGTAATGCAGAGGGATGGGGTAATGCGATGTGTACCTCAAGGGGATTTGATTTTTCACTGAATTTTGGGTGAGAACAGTTAGTAAGGATGAATTGTATGATATTGGTTGCTGAATAACACTGCCACTGTATGCCATAACTACCATGGACAATGAGTATAGACTGCTCCAGATATACCAGTCATGAGTTAGTGATGTAGTTTGCAACCAGCTGACAGCACACTAGCCCTCCTGCCCTGGAAGACATTTAGGATGGATAGAACCCACATTCATGGACTAAATGAACTCAAGAGACATCTTGGGGTGGATGGTCATTGACTACTGAAATGATACCTGTGCTTGTGTATAGTTATATATATATGTATATGTTTATAGTTGGAAGGTGTAAGATCTGGGTGTGACATAGATGGTATGGAATAAAGGGTGGATAATGTCCTGGTTGCAGAGGTGGGCAGAGCGTAGAGCTGTGTGGGCATGGCTAGATGGCTACTCTATACCACTCACATCATCACTGCAGGGCATGGCTTCGAGGGGAAGAAAAGTGAGCATATCCCCAGAAGTGAACCATTTTGTGTCCCTCTCTTCATGGGGAGGTGGGCTTGCCAGGATCAGCCTTGTGGACACCCGTCTTAGTTTGACAAGATTACAACTTAAAAATTAAGAGACTTCAAGTGGAAGTGTGGAAAAGGAAAAGAAACAGCTTTTTATTAACAAAATCTGAACAAACAACAAATGGTGCAATCAAAAACTTACAGAAGAAACAAAACAAAGTCCCAAATCCCCAGGTGGGGGGGGGAGAAACCCATGGTAACCTGGGGAGGGGGTGGGGGAAAGGCAGGACTGTCCCAGCAGTTCAAAAGCTACTCACAGCCACATGTGCTTGCAGCCAGCAATGAAAGAAAACAGGTCCTTTTCCCACAGGCAGTCTTGAAAGCAGAATACCTCGCTCTGAGATGGGTCAGTCTCTCTCTCTCTCAGTTGTCCTCCACGAGGTGTCCTGTGGGAAAAAACTTCCTCTCAGGAAAAGAGAACGAGGCGGCCAAAAACCAGGCTCCTGCTCCATCCAGTCCCAGACCAAACTCCAAAAGTCCCTGAACAAAAGAGTCCCAGCCCTCTCTGCGCTGCCCAGCGTGTGAGGCTTCGCTGTGCCCCCACCCCCATCCCAGAAGAAACAGAAGGGGGGGGGGCGACATTGGGAAAAAATTCCAACATCTCTTTTCAAACCTATGACATCATCCGCCCCTGAATTTTTTCCCATACTAACATGCTATATCGGATTCAAAATTTCCAACCATATACATATATACATATATACATATATACATATATACATATATACA
>NW_020925159.1:146855-172219 GCF_003984885.1 Neopelma chrysocephalum
TATACATATATACATATATACATATATACATATATACATATATACATTACCCCAACTATATACATATTACAAATATTTACATACAAATACAGGCACGGTGTTATGGGAAATTCACCCAAAAAATGAGGTCCCCTTGAGGTATACATTGTGTTTCTCCATTTTCCAGCATTACTCACCACGTGTTACCTGATCTTTGGGCAAAAACAATCCCACAAGTGGGTTTGCCTTTGCTCAAGGCAGGGTTAATCCAAACTGTTTTACCTAACATACCCCTCACGTGAATTACTGAGACTTTGTCTCCATCTACAGTGTGAACGGACTCTGAATGGGCAGGGCTGGCTCGATTGATGGAGCCTCTAGTGTTGACTAACCATGTAACCTTTGCTAGGTTCTGATCCCAGTGCTTGAAGGTCCCTCCACCCAATGCCTTCAGCGTGGTTTTCAACAGTTCATTACACCATTCAACCTTCCCTGCAACTGCTGCATGGTATGGAATGTGATACACCCACTTGATGCCATGCTCCTTCACCCAGGTGGTAACTAAGCTGTTCTTGAAATGGGTCCCATTATCTGACTCAATTCACTCTGGAGCGCCGTGTCACCACAGGACTTGCTTTTCAAGACCCAGGATGGTATTTCGGGCAGTGGCGTGGGGCACCGGATGTGTCTCCAGCCTTCCAGTGGTGGCTTCCACCATGGTGAGCACATAGCGCTTACCTTGGAGGATTTGTGGCAGCATGATGTAATCAACTTGCCAGGCCTCCCCATATCTGTACTTACTCCAATGTCCACCATACCACAGGAACTTCAGTCTCTTAGCCTGTTTAACAGCAGCGCATGTCTCACAATCATGGATAACCTGAGAAATAGTGTCCATGGTTAAGTCCATCCCTCAGTCTCGTGCCCATCTATAGGTGGCATCTCTGCCCTGATGGCCTGAGGCATCATGGGCCCACTGTGCTAGGAACAACTCTCCTTTGTGCTGCCAGTCCAGATCCACCTGTGACACCTTGACTTGTGCAGCTTGGTCTGCCTGTTCATTGTTGCAATGCTCCTCATTGGCTTGACTTTTGGGCACATGGGCATCTATGTGGCAGACTCTCACAATCAGCTTCTCTACCCGGGTAGCAATGTCTTGCCACATATCAGCAGCCCAGATGGGTTTCCCTCTATGTTTCCAATTGGTCTTCTTCCATCTGTCCAACCACCCCCACAGAGCATTGGCCACCATCCACGAGTCAGTGTAGAGGTAAAGCTTTGGTCACTTCTCTCATTCAGCAATGTCCAACGCCAAGTGGACAGCTTTGAACTCTGCAAATTGTCTCGATTCACCTTCTCCTTCAGTAGCTTCTGCAACTTGTCGTGTGGGGCTCCATACAGCTGCTTTCCATTTACATTTCATCCCCACAATGCGACAGGAACCATCAGTAAAAAGGGCATAGCTTGTTTCTTCTTCTGGTAGTTGATTGTACGCTGGGGTTTCCTCAGCCCGTACCACCTGCTCTCCTTCTTCTTCATCTGCTAGACCAAAACTCTCACCTTCTGGCCAGTTTGCGATGATTTCTAGGATCCCAGGGTGATTTGGATTTCCAATACGGGCACGCTGCGTGATCAGAGCAATCCAGTTGCTCCATGTAGCATCAGTGGCATGATGCATAGAGGGCACCTTTCCCTTGAACATCCACCTCAGCACCGGTAGTCGAGGTGCCAGGAGGAGCTGTTTTTCTGTGCCAATCACCTCTGAGGCAGCCTGTACTCCTTCATAAGCTGCTAGGATCTCCTTCTCTGTTGGCATGTAGTTGGCTTCAGATCCTCTGTAGCTTCGGCTCCAGAATCCAAGTGGGTGACCTCGGGTCTCGCCAGGCGCCTTTTGCCAGAGGCTCCAGGAAGGACCATTATTCCCGGCGGCAGAATAGAGTACATTCTTCACATCTGGTCCTGTCCTGACTGGCCCAAGGGCTACAGCATGGGCAATCTCCTGCTTAATCTGTTCAAATGCTTGCTGCTGTTCGGGGCCCCAATGGAAATCATTCTTCTTGTGGGTTACCAGATAGAGAGGGCTTACGATTTGGCTGTACTCAGGGATGTGCATCCTCCAGAAACTTATGGCACCCAGAAAAGCTTGCTTTTCCTTCTTGCTGGTCAGTGGAGCCATTGCTGTGATCTTGTTGATGACTTCTGTTGGGATCTGACAATGTCCATCTTGCCACTTCACCCCCAGGAACTGGATCTCTTGGGCAGTTCCCTTGACCTTACTCTTTTTGATGGCAAAACCGACTCCCAGGAGAATCTGGATGATTTTCTTTCCTTTCTCAGAAACCTCCTCTGCTGTGTCCCCCATACGATGATGTAATCAATGTACTGCAGGTGTTCTGGAGCCTCACCCTTCTCTAGTGTAACCTGGATCAGTCCGTGGCAGATGGTGGGACTGTGTTTCCATCCCTGGGGCAATCAGTTCCAGGTGTACTGCACACCCCTCCAGGTGAAAGCAAACTGTGGCCTGCACTCTGCTGCTTAGGGGATGGAGAAGAATGCATTTGCAATGTCAGTAGTGGCCTACCACCTTGCTGCCTTGGACTTCAGCTCATACTGGAGCTCCAACATGTCTGGAACAGCGGCACTCAGCGGCGGGGTGACTTCATTCAGGTCACGATAGTCCACAGTCAATCTCCATTCTCCATCAGACTTACACACAGACCAGATGGGGCTGTTGAAGGGTGAGTGGGTCTTGCTGACCACCCCTTGGCTCTCCAGCTCACGGATCATCTTATGAATGGGGATCACAGAGTCTCGGTTCGTTCGGTATTGCCGATGATGCACTATTGTGGTGGCAATTGGCACTCACTGTTCCTCAACCTTCAACAATCCCACAGCAGAAGGGTTCTCCGAGAGACCGGGTAATGAATTTAACTGCTTAGCCGCCTCTATCTCCACAGCAGCTATTCCAAAAACCCATCTATGTCCCTTGGGGTCTTTGAAATACCCGTTCCCAAGTTAGTCAATGCCCATGGGGCATCTGGACCAGTCACAATGGGGTGTTTATGCCAGTCCTTCCTGGTCAAGCTCACCTCAGCTTCCAACACGGTCAACTCTTGAGACCCTCCTGTCACCCCAGAAATGGAAATAGTCTCTGGTCCCACATGTCCTGATGGCATTAATGTACATTGAGCCACCAGTATCAACCAAAACCTGGTATTCTTGCGAGTCTGATGTGACAGGCCATCTGATCCACACAGTCCAATAGACATGGTTGTCCCATGCCTCTACCTGGCTAGAGGCAGGGTCCCTCTAACACTGGTCTTTGTTCTGCCAATCACAGTTTTTTTCCTGTGAATAACGACGGGAGGTACCTTCTAGTGGGTCAGATCCCTGTCCATAGGATATTGGGACTGCACTCACTTTCACGGACTTACCTTTTTCTCTCTCTTTCAACTCTTGTACTTGGGCAGCTAGGACACAGGTAGGTTTCCTATCCCACCACCTCATGTCTTCTCCATGGTCAGCTAGGAAATACCACAACTCAGTTCATGAGGTCTGTCTGCTCTCTCTAGCTGGGGGGTGTCTGGTTCTCACTGGTGCCGTATGGAAACTGATGCCCTCAATCCTCTCTTTCAGTCTCTCCTGTTTATCTTTCACCTCTGTAGTTAGTGTCTTGAGGTCCTTAATCAATGTCTCTACAGTGGAGATGCGGGCCTGTAGTGGTCCTTCGATCATACTGTCATACAACCGAAGTTTATTTGTCACAGGGTATCTTGTCGTGAGGCCTTGGTCCGGTGGGGGAAGAAAGACACACAAGACACACTAGGACGGTGAGACAAGAGATGTCTGCCTGCTTAGGGCAGCAGGCAGCCTTTTTTTGAGCTTACTAAGTTCTACTTTCCCACACACAACATAAACATATTTTCACAAAGACATCCAGGAGTTCAAGCACCTGCACATTATGAAACCGTCTTAACCTTGTACTCCCTGCAACCCAAGGCCGTGTCCATGGAAACCATCTAACCAGCTCCACTGCTCCCATGGAACACGGCATAACTTTTGCAATATCTCAAACTTCAATTGTGGGGCTACAACTTCACCCCACATTTATTTATTATAAACATCACTGGTTCTCACTTCTCCCCAGCCTGCAGTGACATCAGGTAACTGACGTGTACAGATGGCCCCATACGTGTGAGGCTCCACCACATCTGTGGTGTATATTTAACCCTGTCAGGATTGTTGATGGGTTGCCCATCCCTTCCAAACAGTACCTCCAACAGTGCTGTTTCCCTCAGGCGTAGGATCCCCTCCTCTATGGTCTTCCAACCCTTTGCATAATGATGTTCCTGCAAGGGATCTCTGTAAATGAACCTCTCCCTCACACTGTCCAAAAGCCATGCCCAAAGAGACAGGGGCTTTGATTCCCTCACAAACGCCTCCTCGATACCCCCATCCTGGGCAATAGACCTCAAGAACCTTGCTTTACTGCCATCAAGGTTTATGGCATCACCTGTAGAGTCCCAAACTCGGATCATCCAGGCCAGAATGGGCTCATCTGGGCAACGAATAACATCTGCCTGTAAGCTCCAGAGGTTGTTATACAATAAGGACTCAGTGATGATTTCTAGCTCTGGACCAGCCCCCTGTGAGGGTCCTGCCTCCCCATCATCGTCAACTGGGCAAACTGATTTGGTCTTACATTTCCTCTTTTGGATAGGGGCAACTTCCATTGACTTGGTCTGTCCCTTTGATTTGGCCCTATCCTGAGTCACCATGGTATCAGGCATCTTGTTTTCGTCTTTTTTCCCTGGAAGTGCTGCACCATACCGAGCAGCTTCCAGTAGGCAATGTCCAAAGCCCCACAGGCAGCTGCCAACTGCCTCTCCATGGGTCTATCATGACCTCTCTCCCTCATGGCTTTCATTATTTTTGTAGGATTTAGGAGTTAGTTGTTTGAGGGTGAGCTTCCATGTCGTAGGAGCTGAACAACTTTCTAGGAATTTACCCATATCCTCCCAGAACCCATGCCACTCAAGGTTTTCCACCCCCGGGGCAGGCTTCTGGACACATTCTGGATAATTCTTGGCCCTAGTTTCGTATATTAGGTATACCATAATGGCACGAACTTGCACGAAAAACCTAAAAAGTAAAACGTCTCTGACATCTAAGGAGAATTTAAACTTCCCAGAGGCAATTATATTGGATCCAAAGGGAAACTAGATGAAGGGTTGGGCAAATATACCCCCCTGCATTTCTCCATAGGAATGGGTACCATTATCCTTAAACCCCCAGAGGAAGCAGCTTAGGTTAGAGCAGTAGTGCATCCTTGAGGACATATTCCGGATGAAAATCACAGGTACTGAGTTTGCCGTGTCATAAACCCAATGCACAAACTCTATGGTACTTATCGCAATGAGGGTCTTAATATCTGAGCTGAAACACATCGACAGATGGGACAGATATCTTGGCATGGTTATGTGCCAGAGGAAAGTAACAATCCCAAGCATCATGGTGCCTACAGGTTCAAAACACATGTAAATCACACAAGGGCAGTTATTCCTTTTCCAACTTTCCTCTCTTTGGGTCCCACGTTGGGCGCCAATTATGTCTCAGTTTAATGAGACTGAAGTGTTTTGCTAAGGAGGATGAGTTATGAGGAAGACCAAACTCCTCCCTCTAAGCAATTGTAAATCCAAAATTAAGAGGTTCCAATTGAGGAAGTATGGAGAAAGCAAAAATAACAGCCCTTTATTAAAGGATATATGTGTATTGGCAGAACAACAAAAGAACACAAAAGCAACTAAACAATAATCCTGTACCCAAAAAAAGTCCCCTTCAAAAAGGAAACAGTTCAATACTTCCCGTCCTTTGGCACAATCCTAACCACAGACAGCAGGGGGCGCTGTTGGATCACTGGACGTGCAGAGCCTGCAGTTGCTTGGTTGTGGTCAGCAGGGGGTGCTGTTGGGCTCTGGCAGTTGCCGCGTAGGGCCCCAGTGTGCGGGTGTGGTAGTTTAGTCTAGGCCTTCCTTGGTGACCAGTTTGTAACCAAGGAAGTGCCCAGATTTACCTGGTATTCCCTACGATTTTTACGTAAGCCGGGGTATAAGAAGAAAGGAGGAGAGGCCTTTGCCCTCTTTTCCTTCCGGCGGCTTTGGAGGTGCAGGTTTCCCTGCTGTTGAGTCTGTCAGCTTGGAGAGGTAGGCCTGGTAAGGCCTTGTCGACCTTGGGAGGCAGAGGCTGCCGGCAGTCGCTTCAGCGTGACTCTCCGTTGTCCCAAGGAGAGTAGTAAGATATTCTTTGCTAATTCTTTTAGTTGCTAGATCTTGAGCTATTGATTGGGATATATATATTTTATTTTGGTTTTGTTCCTTTTTTTTCCTTCCCCCTTCCCTTTCCCTTTTCCTTGTGAAATTGTATATATATTTCAATTGTATATAAGTGTAAATATATTTATATATATTGCTTTAGCTGTCTTTCTCTCATTTCAGTTCTCTTGGGGTTTTTTTCCCTCTTCTCCCTTGGTTTGGGGGGGGGACAGACTTCTTGTGGTAAGGTTTGGAGACTTGGCAGGGAGCCAGCTCCAAACCATATCAGCAGGAGAAGCCGAAAATGGAGATTTCCCCCACCATCACTGAGAAGGGTGTGCTGGTTTAAAAGTTCACCAGCAGGGGAAATGAACTCAACTCAAAAGAGAGATTATAAGTCAGAATAACAATTTAATAAAATAATACAATAAGTAAAATTATACATACAAAAAATTTGTTTTAACCCACAAAACCCAAATGTATAACCCAGCACCCTGGGGCATGAACAAAGTGGTGTTCCTTGGGCCCCCCTGAAGTCCAAAGTAAAGGGAGAGGGGAAAAAACCTGCTGGTGGGAGAGCTGTTGCAGTCTGGTCAAAAGTGGTGATTGCAGTCCAGTTGAGGGTGGTGATCTCAGTCTGGTTGAGAGCGGTGAGCTGCAGTCTTCCTCTGGATCCCACAAGTGGTAAAAAGGTTCCAAAACTCCAAGTTTATATATTCTCCAGTTCAGGAAGGAATGCTCAGTCCTTCCCTCAGGGCGGGGAATTCCACAAAAGGGTGTGAGGACAGGAACATCTTCCTATCTTGCAGGCCTCTTAACGCCTAGTTTATAGCCTGAGGAGTCAGGCTGCTCCGGGCAGAGGGTGTAAATGCTCTATTGATAACAGTTTCTGGGAAATGGCATGGAAGGCTATAGAATACACAGGTTTGGGTTACACCCATCCAGTGATGAATTGGTCCCAGCTGTTCTAACTAGGACAAAGGGGAAGGGGAAAAGGGGAAAAAGGGGGCTCTTCCCACAAAACTCACACTGTCTGCGGCTGGCTGTGGCTGGGATTTTCCCCTTTTTGTCGATGGATACACGCCGCTGCCAACACAGGAGCAGAGGAGGGAGAGGGCGACCTCCTCCCCAAAAAGTTCCTCTGCAGGTGGGTCAAGCCTCCCCGATGAAGTCTGAGCAGGTCCGGGCTGGGGGCAGAACAGGGCGCAGGAAAACAGAGGCAAGCCAGGGCCAGAAAACAGTCAGATGACCAGACCGAAAACAAAGTGAACCTCGGACCCCTCAAACACACAGCTTGCCTGAGTTAGGGCAAAAGTGAAGCGCCTTCCGTTTCCCGAGGAGAGGGAAAAAACTCACATGCCCCTCCCCCAGTCTTCTGACAGTCATCAGTCTGGAATGCAGGCCTGCTAGTTAGTTCTTTTGTGTGTGTCAATTACCCTAGGCAAATCCCTTCCCCCTCCCTCATTCAACATCTTTCTTTTACAGTGATGCAGGGGAAAGAAAAAATTTCCTGCTTGGTTTTTTAGAACAACTAAACTTTTGACAGGTGGCCTGCAGGAAACACCCACAATGTCACCCTTACTAGTCTGCCCTTTTATCCTAACCCAGAAGCTCTCAACTCACACATCATCCACCCCAGGACAGAGCTCAATACATTCCAAGTGTTGCCTCACATAGAGGGCAACTCCACAGCTTCACCTTTCTGGTCTGTCTCTCCTAAACAGTGTGTAGCCCTTCATGACAACATTCCAGTCCTGTGAGCTATCCCACCACGTCTCCGTAATCACAATGAGATCAAAGCCCCGTGACTGCACACAGGTGTCTAGCTCCCCCTGTTTGTTCCCCATACTATGTGCATTGGTGTACAGGCACTTTATAGAAGTATTTGATTGTGTCAATATCCCAGTGGGGATGCAAAAGGATGCTCCATAGTGCTATCTTGCAGTTACATCTTTGGCTACTTGTGCTTGCTGGAGGTATCCCCTCTTAAGCCTTCTTTTGGTACTTGGGTGGTCTCTACAGTTCTCCTCTTCCCACACCTTATCTCTGTTGAGCCTGGCTATGACCTGTTCCCCTTCCAATCTAGTTTAAAGTTCTCTCAGTGAGCCCTGCTAACTCTGGTTGTAAGGTAAAACATACACAGGTATTCTTCCCAAGAATGCCAAGGCAGTGAAAGGATTAAAAAAAGGTTTATTTCAGATGTAAGGACCACTTCTTAACGATGCTGCACACACTGAGCCCCCAGTTAAAAAAGGCCAACCTCCTGTTCACTCCCTGGTTTTATCATCGCTGGCCCCCCCAACTCCCTGGGCTGCAACAGCCCTGTAGCATTTCTGTAGATTATCTCTCTCTCACATATCAGAGAGAGAGACTGAGAACTTCTCTTGCTATGAGGGGGGGAGGGGAGGGGGGGGAGAATGCATTGAAACTGCATTTGAGAAAGAGTTACCTTTTAGGCAGAAAGCCTTCCTAGTGAAAACAGAGTTCCTAACTTTCCCATTACAAATTCTTCCAAAAAGCAAACTACCCCAACACCGGTAAATGAAGCTATTTAGTATTGTAAGAATTGATATGCACACAGGTAAACCCAGACATCCAAACCAAGGCTAAGGTATTAAGGAAAAGTTTATTCTGAAGCCAAAAACCCTAAAATACACTGCAAAATTACAGCAGGCAGAAAAGAGCGCAGAAAGCCTGTTCCCTGGCTGCTTTTATATCAACACATTTCACATGTGCATAACTTCAAAGCTGTGTTCTCCCCTGCTTTATCACTTTATTTCCCTGTCCCCACCAGGGGCCTCTGGCATTTTAGTGAGAACTTTATCTCTTCTTGCAACAGGGGAGTTAACTTCTCAGACAGGCAGGCAGAGAAGTATATGTAAAGCTATTCATGGGAAAGAATTTTCTCCCATGCCAGATTTCTCCTAGCAGCAAAGCCTCCTTGAGCAAAAGCTCCTTTTCCGTCCTCGAACAAATCTTCCGTTCTCAGCCCCCTTCCTCTCCACAAGTATGATGATGAAAATGAGTGAGTTTCTCACTGTAAAGACCAATCATGCAGTGCTAGTTAGAGTGCAGAGAAGTCTATTTGACCACCTGATCCATCAGAAAATCAACAAAAAAGATAAGGATGGAAAGAAAATGGTACCAAAGTTGCAAGCTAACATGTTGGTGATGAGCTAGAGTAACCAAATAGTAGCCAGTTAAAGAGTTCAGCATTGGGCTCCATCACACTAAAAAGCATTGCGCATTTGAAAAGTCCATGAACTTTGGCATTTGTCATACACAAACTGTCAGAACTCAAGTCCCCTTTGCTGTTTTTCCCTTAGTTGACAAATACTTGAACATCCTGTGTCTTTGCATGCCCTCTTTCAAAAACAAGAGCTATGTACAAATTCTAGATGCCATGTGCTCATTTTTCTTCCTTTAGTCAGGCCTATTTATTTATAGTCACATGCAGCAATACAGCTACCTCCTGAGAAACTCTGCAAGCCTGTAGTAAAGGAGGCCAAGGTAGGCTTTTCTGATGTCCAACAAATTGCAGATCACAAGTTTCCAGTGGACTTGTATCATTTTGTTACCAGAGGCACTTGAAAATCCATCCCTTCAGTATGACATTTGGTGTTCCAAAGAGCTTGTATAAGAGACAAGACAAAAAAGGATGGCAGGGAGAGAAAAGGCTGTGGGATTTGTGTGTATACATATATAAGTGGATACTCTGTACTAAAAGATGCCCTTCAGGAGCATGTAGTCTCTGAGGCAAACTGCTCTGGTAGATATACTCTGAGTGAAGGAGACCATGGGGAGTTTCCCTAAAACCATCAAACCCATGAAGCTAACACAGAGGGAGGGAGAGAGAGAGGATGCCCTAGCCACCCCCTTTCCCCTAGAGGGGGAAGCATTGAGACCCTAATGAGTGGCAGCTCTGACTCAGCATGGGCAGATTGAGCAGCAGTTTGCACAAGAAGGGTGTGCAGGGAGGGCACAGTCCCGCTACTGATTCAAAAGGCGAGCCCAATTAGCGGTCATAGTCCTCCCAGAAGCAACCTAGCTATGGTTTCCACTTGCCAGAAAGCCATTGCCAGAAGACATGTGACGACTAAGATGGAGCTTCCATGCAAGCATGTGGCTGTCCGGGTCTTGGGTTTGATGCCTTAACCCTCTAATGTTTTTTTTATTTTTCTAATATTTGTAAGCCTTTTAAGTTTTATAAGTAGTAGAGGTAGATTTTAAAAGCAGCAGCCCTTGTCCCTCTACCCTGTAGCACCCTTTAGTTTACACATTCCTTAACCCTCTTACCCCATTCCATGTATCCTATATCAATCCTACCCCCAAATCCAGTAGAAATGTTTAGTCTCTTGTCAAGGCAAGGCCTGTTCTGTTTGGAGAATGCTTGTATCTTGGCCAAACCGCAGAACACGGTCAGAAACTGGGTGACTGTGTGCCCTCTGTACCCTGAAGAAGATGAAGATTGATGAAGAGGTGGTCCCAAAAGCCCACAGACCCAATTCCAGGGGGTGGGCCAAGAGGTGGACCAGAGCAAAGGCTACAGGGTGGACACACTTGGGATTGGACAGATGGTATTATAAAATGTAACATCTCAAGCACAGACGCGGTGCGTCCTGTAACATCTATTGCCTTGGCACAATTAAACCCTTTCCTTATCTCACCCTCAATTAACTGCTCTTGAGTTATTTTTCTTAGCACCAGCTGAGCAGGCATCAGGTTGCAGAGTGCCACAGCCTGGCACTGGTATCAGAGGGCAGCAGAGATAACACCTGTGTGAGGTGCGACCAGGTGGATGATCTGCTCAGCCTGGTGGCAGAGCTGAAAGAGGAAGTAGAAAGGTTAAGGAGTATCAGGGAGTGTGAGAGGGAGATAGGCTGGTGGAGCCACTCTCTACCATCCTTGAGACATATGGACACATCATAAGAAGCAGAGGATCCCCTACCCTCTTGCCACCAGGCAGAAGGAGGGGACCTAAGAGACAATGGGGAATGGAAACAGGTCCCTGCTCGGGGCAGCAGATGAATATTCTCCTGGCCTCTCTTGCGTTTGCAGGTGCCTTTAAACAACAGGTATGAGGCTCTGGAACTTGAGGATCAGGCAAAGGATGATGCAGATGAAGGTCATTTCAGGGGGTTGCCTAGGGCAAGTCAGTTAACACATTAGAACTGCCTCGGTGAAGAAAGATGGGTAATTGTTGTAGGTGACTCCCTTCTGAGGGGAACAGAGACCCCGATATGCCAGCCAGACCCATCCCAGAAGGAAGTCTCCTGCCTCCTTGGGGTCTGGGTAAGAGACATTACTAGGAAACCCCCTGATTTGGTACAGCCCTCTGATTATTACCCACTATTGATTGTTCATGTTGGCAGTGATGAGCTTGAAAAAAGAATTCCAAGGGACTTAAGGGAACAGGGGCAATTGGTTGAAGGGACAGGTATGCAAGTGGTGTTTTCCTCAATCCCTTCAGTAGCAGGGAAGAATACTGAAAGGAACAGGAGAACCCACCTGCCCACCTGATTAATACGTGACTAAGAGGCTGGTCCCATCATTAAAATTTTCATCTTTTCCATCATGAGGTGGTTTATATGGCACCAGGCCTGCTAGGGACAGATGGGGTTCACCTGTCTAAAAGGGGGAAAAGGATTCTAGCCCATGAGTTGGCAGGGCTGATTGAAAGGGATTTAAACTAGGTTTGAAGGGGGAAGGCTCTCTAGAGATGAACCTAGGGGTGGCAGACCAGTGTTGGGGGGGAAATCAATAGCCCAGCTGAAGTGCATCTACACCAATGCAGCAGTGTGGGTAACAAACAAGAGCTGGAAGCCACTGCACACCAAGAAAGCCATGACGTAGTTGCCATCACAGAAATGTGGTGGGATGACTGGCATGACTGGAGTGCTGCAATGGATGGTTCCAAGCTCTTCAGAAGAGACAGGTGAGGAGAGGTGGTGGGGTGGTTCTGTACATTAGGGAGTGTTTTGACTGTATGGAGCTAAAGGATAGTGATTATAAGATCAAGTGCTTATGGGTGAGAATCAGGGGGAAGGCCAACAAGGCAGATATCCTGGTGGGAGTCTGTTATAGATCACCCAACCAGGATGAAGAGGCAGATGAAATATTCTATAAGCGTCTGGCTGTCGTCCTTGTTCTCGTGAGGGACTTCAACTTGCCAGATGACTTCTGAAAATTGAACATAGCAGAGAGGAGGCAGTCTGGAAGGTTCCTGGAGTGTGTGGAAGAGAACTTCCTGACACAACTGGTATGTGAGCCAACCAGGGAGGTGCATCATTGGACCTGCTGTTTATGGACAGAGAAGGGCTGGTGGGAGATGTGTTCACAGGCCATCTTAGGCATAGCTATCATGAAATGATAGAGTTTTCGATTCTTGGTGAAGTAAAGAAGGAGGTCAGGAGGTCAGCTATCTTGGACTTCTGGAGGGCAGACTTTGACCTGTTTGGGATGCTGGTTGAGAGTCCCTTAGGAAACAGTCCTGAAGGGCAAAGGGGTCCAGGAAGGTTGGGTATTTTTCAAGAAGGAAATCTTAAAGGCACAGGAGCAGGCCGTCCCCATGTGCTGAAAGATGAACCAGTCGGGAAGAAGATCAGTGTGGCTGAACAGGGAGCTTTTGCTGGGACTCAGAGAAAGAGTTTACCACCTTTGGAAGAAGGGGCATGCAACTCAGGAAGAGGCCTCAGTCTTTAACAGAAAGATCAGTTACGCTCAGGGTATCCAGCCCCCTGAGGTGGCAGACAGGGACAGGGAGCAGAATAGACCCCCTGAAATCCAGGATTAAGCAGTTAGTGACCTGCTGAGCCACTTAGACACTCTATGAGGCCAGATGGGATCCATCCAAGGGTACTGAGAGGGTACTGAGAGAGCTGCACCCTTTCAGATCTTGCAGGTCTTTTCCAGCCCTAATGATTCTATGATTCTGTGATATAGTTGAAAGATATTGTGCACAACTTCATGCAACCTGTCTATTCAGCTGGTACAAATCAGCACAGCTCCATGGAAGCCCATTTACATCAGAGAAAAGTCTTTTCCCTTCTCCTGATCCAGTTATTTCCTTCCCCATTTGAGCCACCGCAACACTCTCAGGATTGAAAGAAGGCACTAAGGTTATCAGGTAAAGAGGAAAGCTCCTTGTACATCCAGGATACCAAACTTTTGTACCCTCAATGAACACAGCTCAACCTGGTGAACATAATAAAGGACTCTTCTTGGTCCTGCAGTGTGGCTATATTCAATCAACCAGGACTTGCTTCCAGTAAGAAACAAAAAGCAGCTATAAAATGCTTCAGAGAAAATTAGCCAAAGAAAATTACCACATATCATTGTTTCTAATTGTCTATTCTATTATAAATGCATGTTATATACAGATGTTTTCTGCATAATTTACTGTCTTTATGAGTTATGTGTCAAATGAGGGTCTCTTAGTTTTTGTGTAACACCGTAAATGACATTTATGTCCTCAATCACTTCTTGTAGGCGTCTAACACACAGGGTTGTCACAGTGTTTTAAGATATGTTTACCCGATATGTTTTACATTTTTGTGGGGTTTTATTTTGCTTTGAAAAAAAAGCAATGTATCCTCTTTTTCCCTTTGTCTTGGTTTAATGACAATATATTCAGGAGGTGAGACCTCTATGGAGATGAACCCTCCTTTTATTATTTCCCTCCCTCCAATCCAGAGAAGGTAAAAATTATGAGGAGTCTGAATGAAGAAGGAAAAATAACAATTATACTAAAAAGGGAAAGAAACAAAAAACCCCAACAATAGCAGAAAATATTACCTAGCTACCCCCTCCCCCCTAAGTTAGAACAAAACCTGGAAGGATATTTTGTCCAAGAAAGTCCTCTGCCACCGAGGTGATGGCGTGGGTTCTGGTGTAGCAAACCATGTGGGTGTCAATGGCAAGGCTGGGGCTGACCCAGAGAGCTGCTGGGGCCCAGGAGACAGAGGAATTTTGTGCGGGCGAGAGAACGAAAACGGCGGTGGTGACTCCTGAGAGGGGAATCTCCTGGCTGGCAGCTGTGGCAGCTCCCAGGCTTTTGTGAAAATAGCTGCTGAGGTGGCGGTGATTCTGGAGAGGGGAATCCCCGAGTTGGCGCATTGTCTGGTTGTGCTGGGACGGCTCAGCTGGGGCCAGGGCAACATCGGTCTGATGCAAAAATAGCTCCAGACTGAAGCAAAAAGCAACCTGTCCTAGTTAGAACAGCTGGGACCAGTTCATCACTGTATGGGTGTAACCCAAAACTGTGTATTCTATAGCCTTCCATGCCATTTCCCAGAAACTGTTATCAATAGACTATTTGCACCCTCTGCCCAGAGCAACCTGACTCCTCAGGCTATAAACTAGGTGTTAAGAGGCCTGCAAGATAGGAGGGTGCCTCCCTGTCCTCATACCCTTTGTGGAACTCCCCGCCCTGAGGGAAGTACTGGGCATTTCTGCCTGAACTGGAGAATATATAATCTTGGAGTCTTGGAACTTTTTTAACCACTCGTGGGATTCAGAGGAAGACTGCAGACCACCACTCTCAACCAGACTGAGACCACCACTCTCGACTGGACTGCAACCACCACTCTTGACCAGACTGCAACAGCACTCTCACCAACAGTTTTTTCCCCTCTCCCTTTACTTTGGACTCAGGGGGCCCAAAGAACACCACTCTGTTCATGCCCTAGGCTGCTGGGTTATACATTTGGGTTTTGTGGGTTAAAACCAATTGTTTGTCTGTATAATCGTACCTATTGTATTATTTTATTAAATTGTTATTCTGACTTATAATCTCTCTTTTGAGTTGAGTTCATTTCCCCTGCTGGTTAACCTTTAAACCAGCACACAACCCCAGATGAGGCAGGAAAAAACTCTGAGAGTCCGCGGTGCTCCTGCGGGCAAAAAAACAGGTACAAAAACAGCAGTTCTGGTCCATGCCTGCCTTTTATCTCCTGTCTCACAAGTTCCCGTGATACTCCGCTCCAGGGACCCACCTTTCTGGTGGCTTCCAAGACCCCGGGGGCAGTCTTCCCCAATCTATCTTGAACAGGGGCAGTCCCCCATGCTTCAATTTACGAGGTGGTATGAAATATTCATCACTGAAAATTCTTCCCATTTAACTAAAATTACAACACCCCACTTTTACCTTTAGAAAAGAAATCTAATTTATTGCTTAGAAGAGAAAGAAAGAATGCATCCGTAAGGGAAACTGATCAAATAACACACCGTGGAAACTAGAAGCTACTGATAAACTAAAGAATTTATTATCCAAAATACAGAGCAATGAGAAATTGTTGATTTATTTAAGGTTTTTGTATTAATTTTCAGTAAAAGAGGTGCTGGAAAAAAATTGCTTCTGTGTATATTGGCCCAACTTCCCAGCAGACTGTGTCAGACCACTAGCTATCATCGTTCCTATTCTAAACATGGCTGGCTGTCAGGTACTCACCAAGCCACTCTATTACTCTCCCTCTTCAGCAAGAAGGGGAAATAAAATAAGCTTATGGGTCGAGATAAAGACAGGGAAATCACTTATCAGTTAACAACATGGGCAAAACATATTCGACTTAAGGAAATTATTTATTGACAATTAAAAAATAGAGTAGGATAGTGAGAAATAAAAACAAATCTAAAACCACCTTCCCCACCACTCCCTTTTTCCCAGGCTCAACTTCACTCCCAACTCTTTGATCTCCTCCCCTGCTCCAAGCAGCACTCTCCCAGGTGCAGAATCTGGCTCTTGCCTTTGTTAAGCTTCATATGACTGGTGGTTGCGCAGCCCTCTAATTTGTCGAGGTCTCTCTGCAGGGCTTCCGTGCCTTTGAGGGAGTCAACAGTTCCTCCCAATTTTGCATCATCAGCAAACTTATTTAGTATCCCTTCGAGTCCTGCGTCAAAGCCATTTATGTAGTTGTTGAAGAGCACTGGGTCTAAGATGGAGCCCTGCGGAACCCCACTAGTGACAGATCACCAGTCTGATGTTACCTCATTCACTATTACCCAATAATTTGTGCCAATTGCTCACCCACCTGCGACAGGATGGCCTACCCCAATAAGACCTAGAATCCTATCAGAGAATGCATACAATGCAAGCTATCATGCAAGCTATCATGCAAGTTCTACTGCGGGCACCAGGGAGCTGTTTTGGTGTTGAAACCAGCCTGGTTCACCAAACTGCAAACACACATCCTGCTTTTTGAGGCAGGATTTGACAGATAAGCTAGTCGCTGGTCTGTAAATCTATGACTACCAGTCCATCACTTTATAACTATAAAAGCCCAGTCCAACTTCCATATGGTAGACTCTTCCATATACTTCCTTGAAGGGTGGAGCTTCTCCCGTGAAGCAGCAGAGCCTCTTCATGGTTACTCCCTGGGGGTTAAGAGAAAGAGAGAGATCTGCCAACTATCTTGTATGGTGAGTTATATCAATCTCTACTTAATGATTGTTTCTTTTTCTAGCTTTGATACAATTGTTTTAATACAATTGCTTTGATACAGTGCACTATACTACTTTATGCTATATTATACCCTACTAGCAGGTTTTTAGCTTTTACACTGTGTAGTAAATAATTCTGATTAAGATCTTTTGTCTGTTCACTTGTCTGTTCATTTGTCATAATAAATAATTCATTTTATATAAATATATCTGATTTTCCATCATTAAAACCTGCAGGACAAAGTGATTTAATCACACCTATATAATTCCTTAAATTTAAACCGTTGACAGAATCCGAGGCTAAGATAGGATTCAGCCGCACCTAAACTCCTCTATGAGAAGGAGTTTAGAAAGCAAGGGAGTGCTTTCTGCACCTCGTGACTCAATGGCAGGGCTTTTTTAATAATTTTGTCTAAGCCTTCCCCTCCCATATGTGACACTGTGGGAACAAGTTAAGCCAGCAGCACCTGCATTCAGTTAATTAGGATCAAAAAGGAGTGTTTTGGCCTTGATTGGTATTTTTGATAAAGAGAGTGCTGTGTTCTCAATGTGGGAATCCACTTAAACGGTCTGCATGATAGCGTGTGTTTTTCTTTCATGGGTGAACACAGCCACCCACATGATGTGAGGTGAATGTGTGGGATCAAAGCGTTGGTTTAGGACAATCCTGGGAATTTTGGTTAACTGAATGACAACACCAGATGCTGTTTACAAAGGAACCCTAATAAAAGGGGAAGGCCGAAAAAGATCAGTGGACAAATCCCAAAATCAACTTCTGCGTGGTGTGCAGCTCCATTTCCTTCAGCTCCCATATTTGCCATACAACACCACTGCATGATGTATTTATCCAGCTGTGTGCTGGAGATTTTTTCCAGAAGGATCCTGTAAGAGACAGTATCAAAAGCTTTACTGAAATCCAAAAATATTACATCAACTGCCTTCCTGTCCTAGTTACAGGGACCGGAACCAGTTTATCACTATATGGGTATAACCATAACTGTGTACTCTACACGCTCTATGTCATTTCCGATGGACAGTTAATAAATGGATCAATTGCAGCAGCTGCCCAGGGCACACCTGACACCTCAGGCTACAAGCTGGGTGTTAAAAAAGCCCTACAAGGCAGGGGAGTGTTTCTTTGTCTTCACACCAATGACTCAGCTGTGATAACTCCCAGTCCAGGGAGGCATTACTACCTTTTCACCCAGCCCGAAGGGTCATCTCTGCTAATGGGCCATAATGGACTGGCATAATAGGCAACTGCAACGATCTAGACCATCAAAGATTCCAAAAATATCCCATGTGGTGCTCAGCACAGGGGCTAACGAACACTGTTCGGTTCTTGTCCCAGGGTTATACATCTCTCTTTGTGGTTTAAAACCAGTTTCCTCTGTATCTTTGTATTTATTGTAATCTGTAGGAGCCCAAACCCAGCTGTCAGCAGAAAGGAGCTTAATGAGCTTGAGCCATAAACCTTGGAAAACAGGGGCTGAGAGGAATCCTGTAACCTGAAGGACTGGACCTTCCTCACAAGATCTGTTGAAGTTCAACCATATGGATTAGCCTGGCTCCTGCAGCAAAATAAGAAAGGACTTTGAGATGATTTTATCAGACCGTGTTTAAACCCCTTAATCCTCTTCCCCCCATATAATCTTGGTTGAGAGAAATATTAACTCATTGGGTAACTGTAGTAAAAACTTGTGTAATTCCATAATTAACATAGCTCGTCCTCCTCATTAATATGTCCAACCCCCAAGGTCCTTAAATTGTGTTCACGTGTTCAATAAAGTATTCCAGTTTCTACCCCATACCTGGAATCGCTTAGTTATTGACTCTCCACTGTAATCTTTTTAGTAAATTGCCACTCTGACTTGTAGTCTCTTAAGTTGGGTTCATTTCTCCCACCAGTTAACTTTTAAACCAGCACACTTCCCTTGATCAACTAGGTGGGTGTCACAGTCTGAAGAGACTGGAATGTTTGCTAAAGAGGATGAGTTATGAGATAGACCAAACTCCTCTCTCTCAGCAATTGTAAATTCAAAATTAAGGGGCTTTAATCGAGGAAATGTGGAAAAACAACAGAAGAAATAACAACCCTTTATTAAAAGATATATATATGTTAGCAAAAACAGTAACAGAACACAAAAAACCTAGACAGTAGTCCTAGAAAAAAAAGGTCTGAGTAAATACTTCTCTGTCCTTTAGCACAGTCCTAATCGTGGCCTGCAGGGGGCGCTGTTGGATCACTGGAGGTGTAGGGCCTGCAGTACTCTGTCGTTGCCTGCAGGGGGCGCTGATGGGTCGCTGAAGGTTCTCTGTTGTGCTTGGCAGGGGGTGCTGTTGGATAGCAGAAGGTGCAGGGCCTGCAGTTCTCTGCTGCGGTCGGCAGGGGGCGCTGTTGGGCTCTGGTGGTCACCACGCGGGAAGAGGGATCTGGGGGGTTGGTCTCGGGTTGCGGGAGGAGCCGAAAAGAAGATGGGGGACCCTACCCCCAATGGAAGGAAGGGGTAAGGAAGGCAGTTCACCCCCAACAGGACTCACTGCGGTTCTCAGTTGATGGTGCCCCAAAAGCTCCTCCTTTTCTCCCAGCAAGCACAGAGACTCTCTGATGAAACACAGCAGATCCGGGCTGGGGACAAGAGACAGCTCCCAGGCCAAGCTGAAGTCAGCAGTCTGGGCTGACCAGGACAGGCAGTCAGACAAGCAGGCTTCCAGGCCTTCTCTCCAAATGCTCTGCACACAGACCCTGTCTCTGTCCTCCAGAGAGAACCCAGCCAACTGAGTGTCTCCCCTCCGAGCAGAGCCAGCCTTCGAAAATGGGCCATTAGCTAAGAATGTGACTCAGTGGGCTAAATCTTTCGTAAAGCTAATGACCTTCCCTTCCCCCTTCCCTGTTAGAACTCTGTTTCTCTTACAGGGAAGCAGGGAAAGAAAAATTCCTCTCTCAGATTATAACCTATGACACTGGGTTACTGTGGGAAGAAGACTGGGGGTATAATTAAAGTAGAAAATTAGATACACAGTTATAACAATACGGAAATTATAGGGGGGAAATGTGGTTGCTACTCCCTGGATGGAACACGGTCAACATGACCAACTTCCCACACACAATAAAATCTAAGGGAGACTAAATGGAGGATGGAGCAGAGTGGAGACACTGCGGCCAGGCTGTGTTGAAATCCTTGCAGAGGAGGGAACTCTGTGGTACTTTTTAGCTGATAAGCTGCATAGCAGCTGAAAACCAAGGGAGATAAAGGAAGATGTCCTGATGTTGAATCAGCAACCATGGTGAAATCGCTCTCCTTGGACTGATGCATGTCCCCATCCCAGGGTTATCTCAGATACTATCCTGACGTTACCCATCTCCGAGGTATGACATCCCCTCATTGAGTAAATTTTATGACTAGAGTCACTCAAGCTCCACCCAAACCTAAAGAAATAGTATAAAAGCATGTTAAGAATGGGGAGAAGTTAGGGAAGACTCCATCGTAAATTCTGGGATCAGTTGATAGGTTGAACCTGTCTTGCCCCAATAGGGAACAAGATATTGGGTGAGAACAGTATTCTGCGTGCGCTAAATTATTATCTCTAACCAACTTTTGTCAGGGATTGCAGCTTGTTAGTATGCTGCTTTGAATATGTTTTTGTAGTTAGATAGTATCATCAACAACCTTGAACCTTAACCTCTCACAATTTTATTAATTGTAGTGAGTTGACCCTGGTTGGATCCCAGGTACTCACTAAAGCCTGACCATCTGCCATGGACTGATCCAGACTGCACTGGAACAGGGGGAAGCTCCAGAACACCTGCAATATTTTGATGATATCACTGTGTGGGGCAAGACAAGAGAAGTTTTTCAGAAAGGGAGGAAAATAATCCAAATTGTTCTGAAAGCTGGTTTTGCCATAAAACAAAGTAAGGTAAAGGGACTTGCACAGGAGATCCAGTTCTTGCAAATAAAATGGCAGGATGGATGCCATCATCTGCCCATGGATGTAGTGAATAAAATAGCGTCTATGTCTCCACCAGCTAGCAAGAAGGAAACAAGCTTTCCTAGGCCTTGTTAGTTTCTGGAGAATGCACATTCCAGGTTACAGTCAGCTTGTGAGCCCCCTCTATCAAGTGACTCAGAAGAAGAACCATTGCGAGTGGGGCCTTGAGAAACAACAGGCCTTTGAGCAGTTCAAACAGGAAATAGCTCATGCAGTAGCTCTTGGGCCTGTTTGGACAGGACCAGCTGTGCGAAATATCCTCTACACTGCAGCTGGGGAACATGGTCTCACCTGGAGCCTCTAGCAAAGAACATCAGGAGAAAACCGAGGTTGACCATTAGGATTTTGGAGCTGGGGTTATCAAGGATCAGAAGCCCACTGCACACCAACTGAAAAGGAGATATTAGCAGCCTATGAGGGGGTTCGAGCCGCCTCAGAAGTCGTTGGGACAGAAGCATGTCTCCTCTTGGCACTGCATTTGCCTGTGCTGCACTGGATGTTCAAAGGGAACATCCCCTCAACACATCACGCAACCAGTGCTACATGGAGTAAGTGGGAAGCATTGATTGCACAATGAGCCCAAATGGGAAAACCCCATTTCCCAGGAATCCTGGAAGAGATTATGGACTGGACAGAAGGCAGAGATTTTGGAGCATTGCCTGAGATGACTTCTGCCCAAGAAGCACCACCACATAATGAGTTACTAGAAAATGAAAGAGGCTGTGCTCTATTTACAAATGGATATTGCCTTGTGGTAGGAAACCATCAGAGGTGGAAAGCTGCTGTGTGGAGTCCCACACAACGAGTTGTTGAGGCTGCTGAAGGAGAGGGCGAGACAAGCCAATTTGCAGAAGTGAAAGCCATCCAAGTGGCCCTAAAGATTGCTGAATGAGAAAAGTGGCCTGTACTGTATCTCTACGCTGACTCCTGTGGGGGTGGCTCCAGCAATGGAAGACCAATTGGTAACACAGGGGTAAATACATCTGGGCTGCTGCATTGTGACAGGACATCGCTGCACAAGTGGAACATAAGACTCTGAAGGTGCGTCATGTAGGTGCTCACATGCCCCAAAGTTGCGCCACTGAAGAACATCAGAACAATAAGCAGGTGGATAAGGCTGCCAAGATTGGAATAGCTCAGGTAGACTTGGACTGGGAGCAGAAGGGTGAGCTATTTATAGCCTGATGGACCCATGAAACATCAGGACATCTAGGAAGAGATGCGACGTATAGATGGGCTCGTGATTGAGGGGTGGAACTGACCATGGAGGCCATCACACAGGTTATTCGTGGATGTGAAACATGCTGCAATCAAGTGAGCCAAGCAATCAAAATCTCCCTGTAATATAGAGCAGTGGCTGGGTTTCCAATATGGTGAGACCTGGCAAATTGACTACACTGGACTACTGCCACAAACACTCCAAGGCAAGAGCTACATACTCACCATGGTGGAGGCAACAATTGGTTGGCTGGAAACATACCCTGTAAACCAGGCCACTGCTTGAAACACTATCTTAGGCCCTGAGAGCCACATTCTGTGGCGACATGACACCCCAGAGAGAACTAAATCAGACAATGGGACTCATTTTTGAAATAACCTCATAAACTCTCAGGCAAAGAAATATGGCATTGAGTGGATCTATCACGTCCCTTATCACCCACAAGCCTTTGGAAAGATTGAGAGGTATAATGGACTGTTGAAAACCATGTTAAGAGCGTTAGGTAATGGGACATGGAATCATTGGGAGGCAAATTTAACTGCAACCACTTGGCTGGTCAACACTAGGGGATTTGCCAACCACCCAAACAAAACCCCTACACACTGTGTGAGGAGAGAAGGTCCCCATACTACACATGGGGAAGTGGCTGGGGAAGTCAGTGTGGGTTTCTCCTCCCATGGGAAAAGACAAACCCATTCGTGGGATTGTCTTTGCTCAGGGACCAAGGTGTACTCAGTGAGTAATGTGGAAGGATGGGGAGACCTGGTGTGTGCCTCAAGGAGATTTAACCTTGGGGGAAAATTATTCTGTGGTTTAAGCTGTATGTTGAAGGAAGTAAAGCAGCAGGCCAATGAAGAATTAATTTTGCAAGGAGAGCGCGATGATGACCCAAGCCAGGCTGGTGTCGGTGCCCAACGATTGATCGTGTTGCTTCTACTGTCCTGAGTACAAATCCCAATGGAATAGAGCCCAAGATCTGGAGAGGTGGAAGAAGCCCATGAAAATGTGAAAATAATATCTATCTGTGAAAGGACAGGGGATAGTCACAAGATATATAAATTATGTGGGACCTGAGTATGATGCAAATGGTATGGAATAAGGGATGGAGATTGTATTGGGTCTGGCTGAAACCGAGTTCATTTCCCTATAGTAGCCCTCACAGTGCTGTGCTTTGCATTGGTAGCTAGAAAGGTGTTGAGAACCCAACAGTGTTTTGGCTACTGCTGAGCGCAGCATCAGTACTGTAACATTCCTTCCCCAGTTGAGGGCAAGATCCTGGGAGAGGACACAAGTAGACCAGCTCACCCAAACTATCCAAAGGGATATTTCATATCATATGATGTCAGCTCAGATATAAAAGCTAAGGAAAGGAGGAGGTGGGGGCATTTGTTATTTTCCACTTCGCTTTTGCATGCATAAACTTTTACTTTTGCTTTAGTAAACTGCCTTACCTCAACCCACGAGTCATTTTCCATCTTATTCTCTCTCCTCTGTCCGGTCGGGGAGTGATAGAGCAGCTTGATGGGCACCTGGCATCCCGCCAAGCTCAACCCACTACATTAATAGTGTTATTCAGTAAACGGTTAATGTGAGTTCTTCAAGGGCACTAACAGTCACCAACAGTGCGTAACATACTTGAATAAAGGTGTGAAGACCCGGGAGGGAATCTCTCTGTTGGTATGTGACCCTGAACAAGTCAGTCAAACTGTCCTCCAAAGTAGTAGTCTGCTCAGCGAAATGTCCCCATAATGGGACGCTGACAGACTGGTTGGGAACAAGCGTCCTGGCTTTCCTGGGATGCTGCCAGAGTAATCAAACACTAAGGGTTTGAGGAAATCTCCCCTTTTCATGTGACAGTTACCTTGTCATAAAAGGTGTCCTAGTTAGAGCAGTTGGGAACAGTTCATCACTGTGTGGGTGTAACCCAAACTGTGTATTCTACACACTCTATGTCATTTCCCAGGAACTGTTAACAATAGACCATTTGCAGCAGCTGCCCAGAGCACACCTGACCCCTCAGGCTATAAGCTGGGTGTTAAGAAGCCTGTGAGATAGGAGGATGTACCTATCCTCACACCAATGACCCAGGTGTGATAACTCCCCTCCAGGGAGTCATTAGCACCTCCACACCCAGCCTGAGGGGTCATGTCTGCTAATGGACCATCAAGGACTCCAAAATATCTCACGACTCACAGTCACCCATTGTGGAACTCCCCACCCTCGGGGAGGCACTGGGCATTCCCACTCGAGCCTGAGTGTATATAATCTTGGGGTCTTGGGACTTCTGGGCCCACTCATTGGATACAGAGGAGGATCAGAACCTCGACTGGACTGCAACCACCACTCTCGACCAGACTGCTACCAGCACTCTCACCAACAGGTCTTCCTTTCCTTTTACTTTGGACTCAGGGGGACCACGTGGGGCTCAGCACGGGGGCCAACGAACACCATTCTGTTTGTGCCCCAGGGTGCTGGGTTATACACCTGAGTTTTGTGGGTTAAAAACAATTGTTTGTTCGTATAATTGTATTTATTGTATTATTTTTTATTAATTGTAACTCTGACTTATAATCTCTTTTGAGTTGGGTTCATTTCTCCTGCTGGTTTACCTTTAAACCAGCACAAGGAAATTTTGACAAGCAGGACTTCCCTCTAATGAAGCTGTGCTGGCTGAGACCAATGACTGCGTTGTCCATCAGGTACTTTTCAATACCTCTGCCCAAGGCAGCCACCAATCTCCACTTCACTCACGAGACCCTCTCTGTGAGCAACAAATCAAGTCGGCTCCCTTAGTACCTGTACCATGAAGTTCTTATCCAGGTGTCTTAGGAATCTTCTGGACCTGTTTGTGCCAGCTGCATGGTGTTCCCAGTTAACATCCAGCAAGTTGAAGACCCCATAAGGACAAGGGCAGTTGATTTTGAGGTGTCCCTTAGTTCCTCAAAGAATAATTCATCTGCATCAACATCCTGGCTAGGTGGTCTATAGTAGACTCCCACAATGACATCCACATTATTTGTTTGTCCTTTAATCCTTACCCGGAGGCTCTCAACTATGCCGTTGCCAACTGTAAGCTCCAGACATTCCAGCCCCTCCATTAAATGCAATGCCACCCCCACCACCTCACCTGCCCCACCTTTCCCTCCTGAAGAGCCTGTAACCATCCAATAGGGCACTCCAGTCACAGGACTCATCCCACCAGGTTTCACTTATGCCAACGATGTCAAATGTCTAGGACTGGAACAAAGCTTTGAGTTCCTCTTGTTTGTTCCTCATGCTGCATGCTGAATCCGAAAAATCGGGTATAAAGAACTGCCCAGAAAGCTTTGATCTTTTGAGCAGCAAAGGTATTTATTAGCAGCGCTGGGAGCAAGCCAGCTATTGCTGGAAAAACTTGCTCAAAGGTTTCACACAAAATCAGCAGC
>NW_020925159.1:187219-214931 GCF_003984885.1 Neopelma chrysocephalum
CCCCCCGCCCCCAACGCACCCATGTACTGCTTTCCAAAACCTCACTCCCCACGACAGTGCCGCTTATCCCATCATGCCAGTAGCTGATGCTTTAATCCCTTCAGTACCACCACCCTGTGGATGTACTTGTTCCTCCACACCAGTAGATGGCGCTTGTCCCCCACAAGGCCCACCACTCCCCCATACCCCACTTATTTCCACCACCCTGTCCCCGGATACATGCCAACATGTTTGTAATTATGGTCCTGGCTTGTCCGGAGCCAGTGCCCAGAGGAGCAGATGGTCTTACATAAAGGAACAAGCGTCGACAGCTGATGATTTGAATTTAGTTAAAGCATTTCCTGTATTTTATCATCCCAACAATCGCCCTGTCTGGGAACCCATCCCCCTCCCAGTTCTTAAGGATACAAACCAAGCTATTACTGACTACGGGTTAAACTCACCTTATGTAATAAGGGTACTAAGTTCACTCTTTGCTGCACACACATTAACTCCAAATTACATAAAGGAATTAGTAAGCGCTTTCTTCACTAACATGCAAGCAACACTTTTCCTGGATGAATGGCAAACTGGCATTCGCCAACATGCCCAGCGAACCTTTGCTACCACACGGATCCCAGTCCTGGAGACTTTTAATAAGCTCTTTGGAATGGGATCCTATATTTCTAATGAGGCCCAAAGCGAGATTCCTATGAAGGAATTAGACACTTCAAAAAATCTAGCCTTCCAAGCTATTCAAACCATCACTGAGGCAGCCGAACCTACACCTTCATACACACAAGTACAACAAAAACCAATGGAACTATTTATAGACTTTGCAGAAAGGCTAAAGACAGTCATTGCAAAACAAGTCAAACACCCAGAAGCTCAAGATGCACTATTTTTAAGGTTGGCTATAGAACAATCTAATGACGATTGCCAACAAATACTAAGAACTCTTAAAGATCCCGCTCCAATGGACATGGTTAAAGCATGTCGTAATGTGGGATCTGGAAATTATAACAAATCTCTCCTGGTCGAGGTCCTGGTGGTGCAGAAGGAGGCGACATGCCACCAGTGCAAACAACCTGGACATTTTAAAAAAGATTGCCCTCAACTAAAAGCAAGACCGCCTACAGTACCTCCGAACTTGTGTCCCCGATGCAAAAAGGGATTGCACTGGGCAAGTGAGTGCAGGTCACTCTTCGACAGAGACGGCAGACCACTCTCACCTAGGCCTACACCAAAACTGGCTTCGATGCCAGGAAACGGACTGCCGAGCGCCAGGGGCAGCGCTATGACACAAAATGCCCCACAAACCAACCCCACTCACCTGCTCCCCTTGATCCCGGACAGACAACCAGAGCAAGTATCCTTAGGGTGGAACTGGCATCTCCCCAACAACTCACCATAAACAATGACAGCTACCAGCCCGTCCTACTAAAGCCAACAATGGAATTACAGTTACCTGCTGGACAATATATTCTAACAGGAACTGCTGCATCCTCCAGTACAGGGTTAACAGTTGTCCCTCAATCAATAACTCTAGACAACCCAAAAAGTAGTAGAAGTAACTGTCAAAGCTCTGTTTCCACCCGTGGAGCTTGACACAAATACACCAATTGCCAGTCTAACCCCCACTGAGGTGGGGGGAAACACTTTGGACTCAATGCCTTTGGTTCAGTGGTCACAATCAATTTTACTTGACCACCCTATGCTAACCTGTGCTGTATTGTATCCCAATTCTAACCAGTGTGTTCGAGTTAAGGGTCTTCTGGACACAGGTGCGGACATCACCATCTTTGCAGAAAGTGACTGGCCTAAGGAATGGAACACGACATAGCCCTGCATCAACATCAAAGGGGTAGGAGGAGCCCAGTCACCACTCCAAAGTGCCTGCACACTATTGATTGAAGGTCCTGAAGGTAAAACAGCCTCTACAAGGCCTTACATCCTTAATATTCCAATGACCCTTTGGGGAAGGGATATTATAGGGCAATGGGGAATCCACCTAACCGTGTCAATTTAGTTTAAGGACCACTGGTCAGCTGCAGTCTCCCGCCCTCACGTGGCTCTCGGATGAGCCACGCTGGGTATCCCAGTGGCCTCTAAAGGGAGACAAACTGCGACAAGTAAACTTACTGGTCAATGAACAATTGGAAAAGGGACATCTAGTACCAACGGATAGTCCCTGGAACTTCCCCATCTTTACAATACAAAAATCAAATGGAAAATGGAGGTTACTACAGGACTTAAGGGAACTTAATAAAATCATAGAGCCCATGGGAGCTCTCCAACCTGGACTCCCATCACCAACAATGATACCCTCAGAATGGCCCATCATTATTATAGACATCAAAGACTGTTTCTTTAACATTGCTTTACACCCTAAAGACTCTCGTAGGTTCGCGTTCACAGTACCCTCCATCAATGCAGCAGAACCATCTCGACGGTATCACTGGACTGTCCTGCCTCAAGGAATGAGAAACAGTCCCTCTGTGTGCCAAAGAGTCATCGCAGATGTCTTGTCTCCAATCCATCGGCAATTTCCCCATACCATCCTGTACCATTATATAGACGACATCCTACTGGCTGCCGAATCCAAGGAACCGTTTGCGCAAGTTCATTTGTCTGTGAAAACTGCTCTGTTAAGACATGGTCTTGACATCGCACCGGAAAAAGAACAAATTACAATGCCATGGAAGTACTTCGGATTTCACATCAATAACACCACAATTCAACCTCAGACTGTTGCCTTACCCTCCAACATCCACACCTTAAATGACTTACAGTCCTTGCTAGGTTTAATTAATTGGGTTAGACCTCTCCTAGGTATAACAACAGACTCTTTAAAACCACTATTCCAACTTCTGAAAGGGGAGGCGGACCTGACATCCCCTTGACACCTGACACCGGAAGCCCGAGCAGTTACAGGACATAAATCAAAGGCTGAGTGCATGTCAGACTAAGTGAAGAGTGTGTGGGTTACTGGTTGTGTTAGTAATTTTCAAAGGTATCAAGCAGCCCTATGCTGTTCTGGGACAATTAGATCTAAAAAGCAAGAACTTTCTGTTATGGCAATGGGTTTTTCTAAGCTTTCAGTTTTCTAAATCCTGAAATACTCTCCCAGGTGTGTCACAAAAGCAGATTGCAGCTGTGGGAACTTTTGGGAAGGGACCCAGAAGTCATATATGTTCCTCTGTCTACTGTCGATGGAGAGGTTTAGGAACACATGCAAACGATCAATATGATCAGGCAAAATGTCCGCTTTATTAGAAGAAAAGACATCTTTTATACTGCTTATGACACTCAGACATGTGATTCTTTTCCACACTAGATTGGGTACATAAGGAAAACATACTTTGTTGTACAGTGTTAATTGGATGTCAACAGGTGGTCATAGGAGATGAGAAAACTTGTTCACCTGCCAAAAACTCCTCCTTGACCTTGGCACCAGGCCTTCTTTGTTCTAACTGTAAAAGTAGCTGCCATATTAGCTACGCAGTAGTTTTTACTGTCTGCACCCAGCCATGCCAAGGCAAGACTCACAAAAATGCAATAGAAATTGTTCACACAATTTGTATCCTCCCAACAGTCTACTGTTCATCTAACCCAGTTGTTGATTCATAGTGACGATTTCCAGTTAGCTATTGCTGACTTTAAGGGTCAATTTTCAGTACACCTCCCACCTATCCCTTTTCTACAGCTACTAGCTCTCACCCAACCAGAGCGAACAAATAATTATTCACCTTTCCCACTAATGAATGCTAGAACTGTTTTTACAGATGGTTCGGGTAGGGTGTTGTGGTGGGGGGAAACAGTTTTCCCCCTAGAGTTATAAAATGGTAAACCCCCAGGGGGTGGTGACCTTTGGGGTCTAGCCAATGAGCGCTCCTGCAAAATATAAACATATCACTCAAACCGGAAAAGAAAGTAGTTGTAGTTGTTGTTGAAGAAGAGTAGCCATGTTGTGAAGCCATGAGGAGAAGCAGTAGGAGTCCCACTGGGGGTTGGGTCCCCCCAGCCCCCACTGGGGGCTGCAGGGACTTGGAACAGTGTTAAACTGGGCTAAGTATCTGTAGCTAGAAAGCTAAAGGAGTTTTCTCCACTGTGAGTGGGCAGACGGAGCGGCGGCAGAGCAGCAGTGGACAGAGAAACGGTGGCAGAGAGCCAGAAGGAGATAAGAACTGAAGAAGCAGCAGACAAACATGCAGCCGAGCAGGAAGACACAGAGTTGTCTGAGAGAGTCGAGAGAGAGTCAGCAGCAGAGAGCAGGACTAAGACACTACAGAGAGAGAGTTTGGGGTAAGGACTGCAACAAAACCCCAAACTCCTTTGAGATCCCTCCTAAAATGGAGGGGGTGGACTCCTACTGAATGGAAGTCCTAAAATGCAGCATGCACTGCAGAAAGAGGAGCTAAGAAGCTCAGTCATCCTGAGAGCTCAGCCAGGATGGAATGTGGAGGGGGTGACCTTGGCCCCCTGTGGTGGTTTGAAAAACCTTTTCTCTGGGGCAGTAATGGTTTGCCCCACTGATAATACAGGACCAATCAAAAGTTCACATGTGCCCTACGGAAATTACATACCCACAGCAACGGAAGAGAAGGTGGTGAAGTAGTTTTAGTAGGTAGGTAGCCATGATCTGAACCACCAGGAGGCAGGGGACCAGTGAACCCCTCTGGGGGCCTAGGGCCCCCAACCCCAGCTGAGGCTGCGGGAGACCCGGTGTAGTGTCAAAGCTGGACCGGGTCCCATAATCAAGAGCTGGAGGAGTTTCCTTAGTGTTAGCAGCAGCAGAAGACATTGAAAGCAGCAGCGGAGCAGTCCTGAACAGAGACAGCGATGGCTGAAAGCCAAAAGATAGCCAGTAGCAGCAAGATAATGTGAAGCCGGCTAAGAGACGCAGAGATGTTCCTGCTTGAGGAAGAACTGGCAACAAAACAGAGGAAAACTCAACAAGGCTGTTTTGGGGTAAGACTGTATCATTTCCCAAAACCCAGAGACCTGTTGAAGAGGAGGGGTGGACTTCCAAACCTTTAGGGAGTCCCAAAATGCAGCAGCTAGAGTGAGAGAGAGGAGTTGAAAACCCAGTCGTCCTGAGAGCTGAACCAGGATGGAATGCGGAGGAGATGCCCTTGTACCTGCTGCTGCTGCTGCTTCTATCGTGCTAGCGAGCTGAGACAGAGCAAAAGAGCTTTGGTAAGACTGAACTGAAAGCTGCCTTCAATGTTCTACCCCAAGAGGAGTGAAGATCTACAAGAAAATCCCCCGAAGGCTCGGGCTCGGGGTTGGAATTTCCACAAAGTAAGAACCAAAATCCTGACTGCCATACTTAAATCTGCTGCCTCAAGGAAATGAAGGACACTAACCAGTGCCACAAAAACTGAAATGAAGGAACTGTGGCCTGTGCAGTGACAGAAAGACTTTTCTCTTTCCTTCTTGGACTTTTATTGAAGGAAAAGAGGAATTTAATTTAATGTAAATATATATATATGGGTGTAAATAAACCTCTGTAAGTATTTTCCCCTTCCCCCAATAACGAATGGTTGTGTTTTGTCTGAAAACTCTCCACATGAAGTGAAAGAGATATCAAGTCCATACCATCACTAAACCCTCTCACAGGGGCAAATTGTGGGAGGGGGGGGCTTGAACTTAAAATTGGATCCTTTGGGAGTTTCAACCCCCCCCCCCTCGCTGCTGCTGCTAAGTTAAGACAGCAGCCAGCCTGAGAGCAGAGCACAGAAGCTCTGCAAGGGAGCTTGAATCCCCTGAAGATAGGGACTGTCACGAAGACCCCTGCGCTTCGTGGTATGATGTGGTGAAGTGACCTTTGTCCCGGTAAACACAGCCCACGGAAGAGAAGACCCTCGCTTGGAGATGAAGGGCCAAGGGGCTTGGATACCCCCCTCGTGTGTACTGGCAGAGATCCAGCTACAGTTGCTGCATGGAAGAAGAGAAACTGCTGCCTTAGAGGGACTGCTGCTCTGAGAGTGGAAAGGATCTTTCCCTTCTTCCCTCCTGGACTTTTATTTGGAAGGGAGAAGAGATTTGATCCATTGTAAATACTGTTTTGTCATGGTAGAGATAGAGTTAAGATTGTATATGATGTTTTATATGATTTATTTTGTACAGTCATTGTAATATATATATATTCCCTTCCCCCCATTTTGAGTCTTGTGTGGTGTCTGGAAAACCCATCTCACACTGGGTTGAGATGAGGGAGGGGGGCTTGGATTAGGGAATTGGATTTTGGGGCTCTCAAACCACGACTCTGAAGCTAGAGTGAGGGAGCTGAAGCAAAAAGACACTGATAAGAAAGTTGTCTACGTGGTAGATGCAGACTTCTTAGAAAAGAAACTGCGATCACCAAAGCACAAGAAGATGGAGGTCCACTTCGACGATGGCAAAAAGGCCTATAAGAAGTCAAAGTCCGACGATGAATGCTCTGATCAAGACCAGTAGAGGGGTCCTGCCTTCTGCCAGGAGAAGGAAAGGGACCAAGAAGATAACCGGGTTTACTGGGCTGTGTGGGTTTGATGGCCTGGCACATCGGATCCTCAGAGATACCAGACCTTGATAGATACTGGAGCCCAGTGTACTTTAATGCCTTCGGAGCATAAAAGTACGGAGACTGTTTCTATTTTTGGAGTGACAGGAGGGTCTCAAGAGTTGTCAGTGGTAGAGGCTGACATGAGCTTGACAGGAGACCAATGGGAAAAGCATCCCATTGTGACGGGGCCAGAAGCCCCTTGCATTCTTGGCATGGACTACCTAAGAAGAGGATACTTCAAGGACCCGAAAGGGTACCGGTGAGCTTTTGGAGTAGCCACGGTGATTGAAGAGGAGTCCAAGCAATTGTCTGCCCTTCCTGGCCTCTCAGAAGACCCCTCCATTTTAGGACTACTGCGAGTTAAAGATCAAGAAGTGCCAATAGCCACAACAACCGTACACAGACGACAGTATCGGACAAACCGAGATGCTGTGATCCCCATCCACAAGATGATCCGAAAGTTGGAGAGCCAAGGGGTGGTCAGCAGAACCCATTCACCCTTCAACAGCCCCATCTGGCCTGTACGTAAGTCCGATGGAGAATGGAGACTGACCGTGGACTATCGTGGTTTAAATGAAGTCACGCCACCGTTGAGTGCTGCCGTGTCAGATATGTTGGAGTTCCAGTACGAACTGGAGTCCAAGATGGCAAAGTGGTACGCTACCATCGACATTGCCAATGCATTTTTCTCCATTCCCTTAGCGGCAGAGTGCAGAACACAGTTTGCTTTCACCTGCAGGGGCGTGCAGTACACCTGGAATCGACTGCCCCGGGGTGGAAGCACAGTCCAACCATCTGCCATGGACTGATTCAGGCCACACTACAGAAGGGTAAGGCTCCAGAACACATCCAGTACATTGATGACATCATTGCATGGGGGGACACAGTAGAAAAACTTTTCAAGAAAGGACAAAAGATCATCCAGATTCTCCTCAAGGCTCGTTTCACCATCAAGAATAGCAAGGTCAAGGGACCTGCCTGAGAGATCCAATTCCTAGGGGTGAAATGGCAAGATGGACGACGCCAGATACCAACGGATGTAATCAACAAGACTGTAGCAATGGCTCCACCCACAAACAAGAAAGAAACCCAAGCTTTTCTGGGAACCATAGGCTTCTGGAGGATGCACATCCCAGAATACAGTCAGATTGTGAGCCCTCTTTACTTTGTGACCCGTAAAAAGAACAATTTCCAATGGGGTCCTGAGCAACAGCAAGCTTTCAGGCAGATCAAGCAAGAGATTGCACATGCCATGGCTCTTGGACCAGTCAGAATGGGACCAGATGTAAAGAATGTACTCTACACTGCAACTGGAGATAAAGGTCCCTCCTGGAGCCTCTGGCAAAAGGTGCCTGGCGAGACGAGGGTGACCACTGGGTTTCTGGAGCCGAAGTTACAGAGGTTCTGAGGCCAATTACACCCCTGTGGAGAAGGAAATCTTAGCAGCGTATGAAGGTATACTACTAACGCAGTAGTCACCTGGCAAAAAGCAGGGAAGTGGGTATTTGACACGCACAAGGTAAGAGGTTCCTCTCAGATAGCGGAGCTCTCTGCAGTAATACGTGCATTTCAACTGTTTCCAGAGCCTTTGAATATTGTTTCTGATTCAGTCTATGTCATTGGGGTGGTCCGACGAATTGAAAACTCTTACATAAAGGACCTCTCCCAATTACAATTAGCTCACATGTTCAAATCACTATGGTATGAAATCAGTCAGCGCAAACACAAATTCCACATAATCCACATCCGCTCTCACACTTCCCTCCCAGGGTCCATCGCAGAAGGAAATCGTGTTGCAGATCAAATAGCTGACACAGGACACCTGGCACAAACTGCGGTGCTCCCAAATAATTTTGAAAAAGCAAAACTGTCCCACAGCTTTTTTCATCAGAACATAAAATCCTTCACAAAAACATTCAAACTCACACTCTCTCAAGCTAGAGCCATCATCTCCGCATGCCCAGATTGCCAAAGATTTACTCCCCTACCATCGGAGGGAGTAAATCCTCGTGGAATTAATCCACTAGACATTTAGCAGTCAGACATAACACATTATGCACCATTTGGGAAATAAAAGTACATCCATGTGTCTATTGACACATGTTCTGGTGCTATTGCAGCAACAGCACAATCAGGAGAAAAGGCTCGAGATGTCAAAAAACACTTCATGTCTGCCATATCAATCCTTGGCATCCCCAAAACTGTGAAGACCGACAATGGCCCAGCTTACACCTCTCAATCATTAAAGGAATTTTTTAATATGTGTGGAATTACACGTCACAGGCATCCCCCATTCTCCGACTGGTCAAGTTATAGTAGAACATGCCCACCAAACACTAAAAAATATGTTAACTAAACAACAAAACACAACCATTGGATTCACACCCCAAGAGAAGTTAAACAAGGCCTTGTACGTCATCAACTTCCTAAATAGGTTAGAACAAGACACCTCACCCATAGAAAGACACTTCAATGCACACTGGAATCAAGTCTGTACTGATGCCAGAGTTATTTATAAAGATGTAATAACAGGTGAATGGGTTGGCCCTGTTCCTCTTATCACTTGGGGAAGGGGGCATGTTTGTATTTCCACAGGTTCTGGTCCCAAGTGGGTTCCATCTCGGCTAGTGAAACTCCACAACAGCAATTAAGTACCATCATGATCTCCATCATCCTCGCCATCCTAAGCCAGCCTGTCATCTCATCGGATCAGCTTTCTCCTACAAATCCTCCCCTTCCAGATTGGGTAGTTGCAGACCCTGGAAACATGTGGACTTCTCTAGCTAAGTCTTTAAATGTTGATTCTTTGTGCCTTTCCATCTCAGACCCCTCTAACCCATTAAAAACATGTTTGGTTGCAGTTCCCTGGTCCCCTCAAAAATGGGCAGGATTTAGAAATCAATATTCTCCTCTGTGCAATGATCCGGAAAAAAATCGAAACCACATTGTGTCCTACTTCCCACAACCCCCAAAAGTCGAGACAAATTCGCAATATTTAGATGATTATCCGGAAGGATACCCTCCCCTCAGCCCACTGTTTCTATTTCAATATAAAAACAGAGGGAAAAGGTGAAAATCAGTTTAATGTAACATTCAATGGAGCATATTCCAACTTTGAATTCTGGTGCAAAGAAAAAATTGAAACCCCCCCACTACCCTTTGCCCTCCCCAAAGGGGTGTTCCTCATCTGTGGACTTTGGGTGTGGAAATCAATCCCTAAAGGAGCGGTAGGGGGACCTTGCACATTAGGTCAGATAATCCATTCATTAGCCATTAGCCCCCCTAAAACAATCACGAAATGGGACATCACCACCTACTCAGAGAAACTGGACTCACCTGCAGTCCACCGATTTAAAAGAAGCGGAAAACCATTCACAAACAGCCCCTCAACAAACCCCTCACCCCCTGGTTAAGCAACATCCCCTTTTCAAATCTCAAAATTTACAACGATTCACTGAAAATTGTGATTCTGACCTCCACTTTTGGTCTCACAGCAAGAATCTCTGGGGAGGCATAATAATTCCAGCTATTGGCACAATGCATGCCTTAGATCTGCTCACAAAAATGGGGTGTTGGTTAGCCAAGGAGGCTAATGCAACTAGTGCAGCACTAGAAGACCTATTACTAGATTCCCAGCAGATTAAGAAAGCCACTTTACAAAATAGAGCGGCTATTGATTTCCTACTGCTAGTTAATGGACACGGCTGCGATGAATTTGAGGGGCTGTGCTGCTTAAATTTCTCCGACCACTCTCAATCAATCTATTCACTCCCACATAAACGAACTCCGTTCCCTCATACAACAAATCCTAAAGTCTGACGAGGTTAGTTGGGATGATATGTTTGATTGGCTCTCCTTGAAGGGACTCTCACAGTCCCTGAAGAAATTTCTATTATTTCTACTCTTAGGCCTATTTGTGCTAGCAATCCTTCTTTGTGTTCTTCCGTGTATAGCCAAATGTTTCCAGGGTCTCGTAATGCACAATGCTGCGCAAGTTTACATTTCAGTAATAAATAAAAACGGAGGAACTGTAGGTGAACACCAGGACTATGAGGCTTGAAAAGAGCAGCTTTAGACACGGGTCCACTGCAGCGGCAACTTCTGGGATCGAGCGAAGCAGAAAAACAACAGCTACTTGCGTTATTCATTGTATGGGTTCCCCCCCCCGAGCTGTGTATTTTTCCAAACCACGCGGCCCCCCCACTCGGAGCCACGTTGTCTCCCCTCCCCGATCGCAGACTCCTCCCCTGCACAAGCAGGAGAGGCTGTCTCGCCCGCCTCTCCCCAAGTCTCTGTTTCGGTTACTGGAGTGCGGTCCTCCTGTATCTCCCATTGGTCAGTGGGGCTCTCAAGCCACTCCCTTCCCCCCGTACCTTGACCCAATCACGGCCCTTCTTCTTGCCCTCCCCCCCCCGAGCCCATATAAACTGCAGGAGTTTTGGATTAAAGGTCTTTTCGCCACGGAACACCAAGTGGAACTGGTTCACTCTCTCCTCCTGCCTAAGGGAGACTGCGTGACTGAATTCCTCTCCGAGAAACCCAGCGGAGAGTCTGCACTCAGATCCGTTACAAGGTGTCATCATGTTCCCCTCCCCACAGGATGTTTGTGGACGCAGGCCGCAGTGCTTTCACATCACTTCCCTCTCTGTTGCATCCTCCATTACAGGTGCTTATCAGTGTTTGGGGAACTTTTGTGGAGCATTGTGACCGTGTTCCATCCAGGAAGCAGCAGCTGGATGTCCTCTGTAATTCTTATTCTCCTTTAATTTTTAACCCTTTCCATTACTCCACACCTTGCTCTTACTCTACACACCTATGTCCCACTTTTGGAGAGTGGGTAAAATGGACAATTGATCTGTGTTTCCTTATGTGGTATTAATATTAACATTAATATTAATATTTATATTTGTATTCATATTCACATACATTTGACATTGACAAGGATTCAATAACAGGGTGAAAGGTAAGACTGAGCAAGAGAGAGAAGAATGCACCAAAGACGTGTCTTCCATGTCCTTTATATCTCCACCAAGGGGTATTTTGAGCTGTTCTTTTTCTAAACATAGTATAGGTTCTCCAAGCCTGAGATATAGCCATCAAAATAAACAGAGGGTCCACTCTTCACCTTAAAAAATTAGACCTGATTCTCAAAGTCCTTGTGTTCAGGAGGTAATTTAGCACTAGTTTTAGTTTGAAGTTGAACTTTTTTAACATTAATGGCAGCTGTTGCTGAGGTTTCCAGTTTATTTTTTCCCTTTGGAGTTGCAAGAATGCTGCACCTTTGCTGCAAGAGTATAAAATATGATGGGTCCAACCTTGAAGCCAGTGAGACTGTGGGTCTCTTGAATTACCCACTTCTCTCTATTTTCAGACAGCTGGACATAATGCTGGGGGACTGACTAATAAGCCAGACCAACAACTGCTACCACTACCACAAGTTCATTGAGTTGTTTCTCAATTACAGCTGTGACTCCCTGTCCACATACTTCTCTGAAACAGAAGCCAGGCCTAAAAAAGTTAACTGAGATATCTTGGCCTGCTAAGAAACCCCAATACCTGTTTTGCTAGAAGAACATTTTAGGAGCACTGGTTAATATCATGTTCTGTTCTGCTCACTGGACCAAAGGCCTTATTATAGAAAGAATAGGAGTAGTACACACACACAGTAATAAATTAGGTAAACTAGACGTTTGAATAAGATCTAGAAGGCCCAGAGCCAGGATTTTGCAAGCTTGAAGAATTCAGGTCACCTATTTGAAGAGGTCAAATTGAGGAAGACGTCCATGGCGACCACCAGAGGGATGAAAGTTTGAGGAGAAGACCCCCACAGTAGAAGACGGCGCATGTCTGGAAAGACTCCTCCCAGAGACTAGCCTACTTATTAATATGTATAATAAATGATGTAACCATGTATCTAAAGTGTATAAAATGGCTTGCTTTTGCACTTTCAAGTCGAGCAAGTTTGTCCAGCGCGAGCTGGCTTGCTCCCAACGTTGAATAAACAAATACCTTGCTGCTTAAAGATGAAAAAGTCTCTGAGCAGTTCTTCGGACCAAGTTTTTCAGATTCATCTTCATGAGGCTACTCTACAAAGATACAGCTGAGCAGAAGAAAGCAGTCATGCTGGATGGTAACACTAATCAGGGCTTCAGGCAGTGTTCAGGTCTGACGGCCCAGAGAAGGAGGATCAAACTATTGGGTCCCCTCCACAGCAATCTGTTCTTTCAAGACAAGCTTCTGTTGAATGGTGCACATGTAAAAATTAGGATAAAACACAACAAATACAGCTTTGTTTGTTGAGTTCCCCAGCAGCAGGAATCTGGAAGCTGGTTGTTACCTATGCCTCTGCCGTGGTTTAACCCCAGTCAACAACTAAGCACTGCACAGCCGCTCACTCGCTCCCCCCAGTGGGATGGGGGAGAGAATTGGAAAGTGTAAGTATAGAAGAATTTTTTTGGAAGAATTAATCAAGGAGGAAAGAATTTATGTCACTCAAGGAAACTCTACTGCCAGGGAAAAAAGTACTTAATTGTTTTTGGTGGAACTTCCCATGGACAGGCAGGTGTTCAGTCATCTCCAGGAAAGCAGGGCTCCATCATGTGTAACACTTACCTGAGAAGACAAATGTTATCACTCTGAATGTCCCCTCCTTCCTTCTTCTTCTCCCAGCTTTTATTCCTGAGCACGATGTCATATGGTGGTGGGGTGAGAAGCAGAAAAGGCCTTGACTCTGTGTAAGCATTGCTTAACTGTCTCAGTTTAACGAGACAGAAATGTTTTGTTAGGAGGGTGGGATATGGGAAAAAAACCAAGCTCCTCCCTCTGAGTAATTATAACTTCGAAATTAAGAGGCTCCAGTCGAAAGGTGTGGAAAAGAAAAATAACAGCTCTTTACTAAAGAATATATATATAGGTAACACAACAAAAAGAACTAGCAAAAATCCCATAACCCAACTTCCACCAAAAACAATTAAGTACTTTTTTTGCCTTTCAGAGCAGTTATAATCACATCCAGCAGGGGGCGCTGGTGCCTCGGGAGGCAGGTTGTTGCAGTTGCTATCTGATGGTCGGCAGGTGGCCCTGTTGGGCCTCCAAAGGAGAGGAGACTGCAGTTGCTCACTGATGGTCTGCAGGGGGCGCTCCAGACGGGCCCCAGGTGGCAAATGGCGGATCTCAACTGCGGCGGCTGCTTCAAGACCCCAAAGCGAGCCCCCATCCCTCGGTCACGGAGTCGGTAGCTGGCAAGGGACGGAGATGTCAGTCCGTCCAGCGAAGAGCAGGGAGACCCAGATAAAAGGGAAACCTCACAAGATACTGGCAGTCCCTGTGACAGCAGAGGTGGTGTGCGACCCCCTACCACAAGCACCGCAGGGGTTCTCTCACTGGAGAACGAACCGGAGCTCCCCCCCGGTCCTTGGTAGCTCCCAGGGGCACCCAGGCCATGGGCAAAACAGGACGCGAGGGGTCGGAGGCGAAACTGGGTCCTCCCTCAGGTCCTGAAGAATTGGCAACCCAGCCGAAAGACCAAATTCCAAGCTCGCTTCCCTACGCTACTCCAGCCAAAAGCCAAGTCCCACCCTGTAATGGTTTGAGAATCCCAAAATCCAATTCTCGAGTCCAAACCCCCCTCCCTCATCTCAACCCAGTGTGAGATGGGTTTTCCAGACACCACACAAGACTCAATTTGGGGGAAAGGGGAATTATATTACAATGACTGTACAAATAAATATTACAATACATCATATACAATCGTAACTATCTTTTCTATGATAAAACAGTATTTACAATGGATCAAATCTTTTCTCTCTCGAAATAAAAGTCCAGGAGGGAAGAAGGAAGAGATCCTTTCCACTCTCAGAGCAGCAGTCTCTCTAGGGCAGCAGTCCCTCTCCTTCCATGCAGCAGTTGTGGCTTGGATCACTTTTTATTACACATGAGGGGGATCTCCAAGCCCCTCTCGGCCCTTCGACTCCAAGCGAGGGTCTTTCTCTTCCGTGGGTTGTGTTCACCGGGACAAAGGTCACTTCACCACGTCATATCATGAAGTGGAGGAGTCTTCGTGACGGTCCCTATCCTCAGGGGATTCAAGCTCCCTTGCAGAGCTCCCGTGCTCTGAGCAGTGGGGGGGGGGCAAAGCCCTCCTCCGCATTCCATTCTGGCAGTCCCCGTCCAGCTCTGGGACACCTGAACTTCTCAGCTCTCTCTCTGCAGTGCATGCTGCACCCCAAGACTCCTCTCAAGTAGGAGTCCACCACCTCTCCTTTCTAGGAGGGGTCTCCAAGGGGTTTTGGGGAGTTTGGTTTCAGTTCTTACCCCAAACTCTGTCCTGCTCTCTCTCTCTCTCCATTAGAGATCTCTGTGTCTTCCTTGGCTGCATGCCGTCTCTGCTGCTTGCTTCTTATCTGCTTGGCCTTCTGCCATAGTTTTCGGTCAGTGCTGGTCTGCCGCGGCTTCTGCTGCTGCTTACAGTGGAGAAACTTCCCCCAGCTCTTAGCTACAGATACTTAGCCCAGTCTAACACTGTTCCAAGTCCCTGCAACCCCCCAGCCGGGCTCCGGGCCCCTTCCTCGTGGCTTAGAACACGGCCACCTCTTCTCCAACAACTACTACAACTACCTTCTTTTCCGGTCTGGGTGATATGTTTACATTTTGCAGGAGCGCTGGTTGGCTCAAACCCAAGGGAGACACCACCCCCTCGGGGGTTACCATTTTTTTTTTTTTTAACTCCAGGGGGGAAAACTTTTTTCCCCCACCACACACTCCCCTCCCTCTCCCCGAGGGAAAGAGAAAAAAAAGCAAACCTGAGCTCTAGGGGGGAGGGGTGGGGGGGTGGAGTTTCCCTTGCCAGTTTGACTGTTGTGCTGAGGTTAATTAGCATTTCAATAAAGCAGTCGTTAAGCTCTGGCCTCCCTAACAATAACGTCTTAGCTTGCTAGCAAGAAGCGATTGGTATGGGAAAATTCACTAGGAAGAAGCAAAAAAGTATAGAACTATAACATTAGCAAAAACTAAAACATCCCTGAATTATCAACACTGTTTCCAGCACAAATCCAAAATGTAGCCCTGTAGCAGGATGCTATAAGTGGGAGCAAAACAGCTGGAACTTTACTCTATTTGCAAAAGTTATCAGTGGTAGATGGAGAAGAGGGAGGTCACACTACTTTTGGTATTGAATGCTGAAACCAGCCTGACTCATCAATCTCAAATATCCTGATAGAAAAAACTTCTGATAGAAACTGGTACTGATGAGGGCGTGGCAAAGTCCCTAATAAAGGAACCAACAAATGATAATATTGATAACTTATCTGAAGCTGCTGAGCTGACACAGCTGCCCTGGAGACATATGTCTGACAGTCAGTCACTAAAAGCCCAGTCCCACTTTTTAATGGCAGTGTCTTCTAACATACCCCTTCTAGAAGCATGTATGGAGATTCTTCCCTTGAGTGGGGACTCTCTTCAAGGTTACTCCTCAAGGCTAAGGGAAAGAGATTTGCCCGTGGTCATTGGTGAGCAACATCAATCTCTAATTAATAATTATTTTCTAGCTTTAACATAATTTCTTCAATATTGTTTCAATAAATAGTACACTATACTAGTAGTCATAGCTATCTATACTATGTAGCAAAAAATTCTGATTAAGATGTTTGAGTCTAATCATTATTATTATTGTAATTAATTTAAATAAACACTTTATTTTATTCATATAAATATATTTGGGTTGCCATGCTTAATCCTGCGGGACAAACTTGTATAAAGGTTAAATTACACCTATACAATTCTTTAGGCATAAAACTTTGACCAAATCTGGGATTAGGACTGTATCACCCAGACTCCTCTCTGAGAAGGAGTTTAGAAAGCAAGGGGGTGTGGGAAAAAATTCCTCCTTCGAATTTAGAAAGATAGCAAAAAAAACATGAAACAAAGGAACGATAGCAACAAGGAAGGATTTATTCAGCGTATGCTGGGTCTTATCTCACACCAAGCTCCCGGGGAGGAAAGACCCCTTGGCTTTAAATTTCGTGCATTTTACAGTTCTGCAAAATCACACCCTTTCAAGTCAGTTTAAAATATTCATTTTTGCCTAAAAAGGTTTCTTTTCACTGAAAAGGGGCTTTCCCCTCCTTCCGATTGGCTGTAAGGCGTCGCCTGTCAAAAATGATGGATCTTCCTTTGTTCTTAACCCATGGAGAGAAAAAAAAACCCCTCTGTTCAAAATTGGCCAAAATGGCCCAAAAGGTTTTAATTTTTAAGAACTTCATATTTCCCTTATCCCGGTCACAAAAGGCCCTGGCACCAGGCCCAATTGGGAACTGGATACCTTACAACTTCGTGATAAGCCTATAATTTTGTTTGCAATAAAACCTGTATTTTATTTCTCATAGGAGTCCTTTTTGCACCTTGTGACTCAACAGGAGGGTGTCCCTGATAAACCTTGTCCAAAGCTTCCATTCTGCCAATAACAGGCCCTACACTAGCTACTATGAAGACAATTAACTCTATCCCAGCCAAAACCAGCACAGCCTCACTGTTTGAGAAGAAAGTGCAGATGGCACGCTGAGGCATTAATTAGGGCCAACACTAAATACCCAGTGAACTGGGTGGGCATGAAAGTATTCAGCATACCTGGTGGCAGTTGTGTCACCTACCAATTTATTTCTAAGACAGTTGCTCAATCTTGTTGTTATTGGGTTCATAGAATCATAGAATCATTAACATTGGAAAAGACCTCCAAGATCGAGTCCAAACTTTGACCAATCACCACCTTGTCAACTAGACCATGGCACTAAGTGCCACTTCTAGTGTTTTTTGAACAACTCCAGGGATGGTGACTGCACCACTTCCCTGGGCAGTCTTTTCCAATGCCTGACCAACCTTTCAATGAAGAAATTCTTCCTGATGTCAAATCTGAACTTCCCCTGGCGCAGCTTGAGGCTATGTCCTCTTGTCCTGTCACTAGTTTCCTGGGAGAAGAGACCGACTGCCACCTTGCTACAGCCTCCTTTCAGGTAGCTGTAGAGTGATAAGGTCTCCCCTGAGCCTCCTTTCCTCCAGACTAAACAACCCCAACTCCCTCAGCCATTCCTCACATAACTTACTCTCTAGACTCTTCACCAGTTTAGTTGCCCTTCTCTGGATTCGCTCCAGCACCTCAATGTCCTTCCTGAATTGAGGGACCCAAAACTGGACACAGTACTTGAGGTGCAGCCTCACCAGTGCTGAGTATAGGGGGAGGATCACTTCCCTAGTCCTGCTGGCCCCACTATTTCTGATACAAGCCAGGATGACATTGGCTTTCTTGGCCACCTGGGTACACGCTGGCTCATCTTCAGCTGTCTGTCGACCAGCACCACCAGGTCCTTTTCTGCTGGGCCACTTTCCAACCACTCTTCCCCAAGCCTGTAGCGCTGCATGGGGTTATTGTGGCCAAAGTGTAGGACCAGGCACTTGGTCTTGTTGAACCTCATACCCTTGGTCCTGGCCCATCTATTTAGCCTGTATAGATCTCTGCAGAGTCTTCCTACCCTCCAGCATATCAACACTCCCAGAAGGGCAACGAAGCCAGTGAAGAGTCTGAGGGAGTTGGGGTTGTTTAGCCTGGAGAAGAGGAGGCTCAGGGATGACCTTATCACTCTCTACATTTACCTGAAGAGGTTGTGGCAAGATCAGCTTCTTCTCCCAGGAAACTAGAGACAGGACAAGAGGACATAGTCTCAAGCTGCTCCAGGGGAGGTTTAAGTTGGACATTAGGAGGAATTTCTTCACATGAAGGGTTGACTATGCATTGGAATGGCCTGCCCAGGGAGGTGGTGGAGTCACTGCCCCTGGAGGTGTTCAAGAAATGACTGGACGTGGCACTTAGTGCCATGGTGTAGTTGACATGGTGGTGTTCAGTCAAAGGTTGGACTCAGTGATCTCAGAGGTCTTTTCCAACCTAATTGATTCTGGGATTCTGTGTAACTGATCTTTCTGTTAAAGACAGGCAAAGAAGGCATTAAGTACCTCAACCTTTTCCTTATCCTTGGTGACAGTGTTCCCCCGTGTCCAATAAAGGATGGAGATTTTCCTTGGCCCTCCTTTTGTTGTCAATGTATTTATAAAACCACTTTTTATTATCTTTCACAGTTGTGGTCAGGTTGAGTTCTAGTTGAGCTTTTGTCTTCCTAATTTTCTCTCTACAGGACCTAACAACATCCTTGTGCTCTTCCTGAGTTGCCTGCCCCTTCTTCCAAAGGTCATAATCTCTTTTTTTCCTGAGTTCCTGCAAAAGCTCCCTCTTCAGCCAGGCTGGTCTTCTTCCCCACTGTCTCTTCTTTTGGTACATAGGGACGGCCTGCTTCATTGCCTTTAAGATTTCCTTCTTAAAAAATGCCCAACCTTCCTGGATCCCTTTGTTATTAGGGACTGTTTCCCAGGGACTCTGTCAACCAGTGTCTTCAACAGGCCAAAGTCTGCCCTCCGGCAGTCCAAGGTAGAGGTTTGTCTGGCTAGGGGGAGAAAAATGGTCACTGTGGAAGCCCTCCACTATTTTGCCCTTTGTTCCCGAGGGACCACATGGCAACAGCCACCATCTTGTTTACTTTTGTTCTAGAGGGGCCAGTCTACATCTTGCCTTTGTTGGTTAAACTATTCCCTCTGTATTGTTGTGTTTATTGAGAGTTTTTCTCAGTAAAATTGTGACCCCATCTTCTGGTCTCTTCTAGTGTTTCTCCCACTGCCAGAAGGGGGCGGGGGAGGGGGAAGGCATCTGAGTGTGGTTTCATTTTTTCCCGCTGGGTTTTTAAAACCAGAACACTCACTTACCAGCTGTGTCAGGAAGTTCTCTTCCACACTGTTACAATCTGCCTGATCACAGAGGAGCAAAGAGCTCTCTGTGAATTGCAGAAAGAACTTTAGGTTTGAATATTCCCCAAAACAAGATTAAAACTCAAAGTTATATGTTGATACCAAAAAACAATATTTTCATTTTATTAACTGTAAAAGAGGCAAAGAGAAAGAAGAGGGGAAAAATAGAAAAGTTGGAAAAAGCTAAGATTACTTTAAAAGCATAGGACAGTTACCACCACACTGCTACCTGCAGGGGTTTCTGCTCTCCCCACACTGGCAGTGTCTCAGGTCCCAGTGGCAGACCTCCTCGCAGGTGGTGGTGAGGAGAGGGGGAGGGAAAAGTGGTCAGCTTCCGTCTCCTTAGACAGAGAACTCCTGCAGAGCCATTGCTTCTCTCCCCCTCCTCCTAGTTTAGCACAATTTTTGCCTGTCTTTTTATGGGCCTCCAGGGCGATGGCTTTTGTTCATATTTGCATGTAGTCTTTTCAGGTGTTTAAAGAGATATGATTAACAGACACAATGGTGCAGCATATTTTGAAGCATTTTTCATATCGGGTCCTTATACACACACACCACGAACCTTCTAGACTGCCTCTTCTCTGCTGTGTTTAATTTCCAGAATACATCTGACAGGTTAAAGTCTCCCACAAGAATGAGGGCTGGTGATCATGAGACGTCAGCCAGCCACTTATAGAATACTTCATCTGCCTCTTCATCCTGGTTGGGCGGTCAGTAACAGACTCCCACTAGGATATCTGCCTTGTTGGCCTTCCCCCGATTCTCACCCATAAGCACTTGAACTTATAATCACTGCCCTTTAGTTCTATACAGTCAAAACACTCCCTAATGTACAGAACCACCCCACCACCTCTCCTTCCTCACCTCTCCCTTATGAGGAACTTGGAGCCATCCATTGCAGCACTCCAGTCACGTGAGTCATCCCACCATATTTCTGTGATGACAACTACGTCATAGCTTTCCTGCTGCACATTGGCTTCCAGCTCCTCCTGTTTGTTACCCACACTGCTGCATTGGTGCAAATGCACTTCAGCTGGGCTATTGATTTCCCCCCCAACACTGGCCTGCCACCCCTAGGTTCATCTTTAGAGAGCCTGGTCTTATCTCCTTCCTCCTTCAAACCTAGTTTAAATCCCTCTCAGTCAGTACCACCAACTCACGGACTAGAATCCTTTTCCCCCTTTTAGACAGGCAAACCCCATCTGTCTCTAGCAGGCCTGCTGCCCTATGATCAAAAAAGCCAAAATTCCACTGATGGCACAAGTTTTTAAGCCACATGTTGATCAGGTGGGTTCTCCTGTTCCTTTTGGAATTCTTCCCTAATACCAGAGGAATTGAGGAAAACACCACCTGCACCCCTTCTCCAACTCTTGCTGGGCTTCCATCCACTGCATTTCTCTGAGGAATGGAAGGGTGTTACTCCACCGGTCTATTTCTCTCCCACACTCCCTGATATTCCCCAGCCTCTCCACTTCCTCTTTAAGCTCTGCCACCAGGCTGAGCAGATCATCCACCTGGTCACACTGCACACAGGTGTCGCCTGTGCTGCCCTCTGGTTCTAATGCCAGGCTCAAACATTCCCTGCAGCTGGACACCTGGACAGCTGCATGCTTCTGAGTGAGCTCTGTCTGGGTCACCACGTTCCTGCCAGCAACAACTTTCGACCGTGTGGAAACCATCGCTGAGTCTGTTCTGGTTGGGCAGGCAAAAACCACCAGGTGAGCTCGCCTCAGGAGCCAGGAGGGTGGCTGTGCCCTCCTAGATGCCCTGCCTGTGCAAACTGTCCCTCAAACTGCCACGCCACATCCTTCTGCCACACCACATTCTGTTTGCCTGCCCTGCTTGCTGTGATCTGGGTTGCTCGTGCTCCCTAGAGCCATTTAAATCTCCCACGGTTACTCTGGCAAAGCCCTCACTACATCAGCATCTCTCTCAAGAGCTGCTGGGTCCTGTCAGGTCTCTCCACTCTCTTTTGAGTTTCCCTGACTCCAGGAACCCTCCCCCCACCTAGCTCCTTTGAGTGTTTTGCCCCAGAACTTACTGTAGTTGCCACTGCTGTCACTGCTGTCGCTGTTTATCTCACTGTAAGGAAAGAATAACCTTCCAGAAGAATTATGGCGAGGAGATCAGAGTTTGTTTCATTTAAGAGAACTTTCCTGCCTAGGAGAGGCATCTTTCCCCAGAGACAGTTTCAGATGTTTTCTCCTCCTGCATTCCAGAGAGGCTTTCTCTGGTATGGAGAGAAAAACACTCAGACATGTTACAGGCCTTGAATCTGAAAATCCGGTTTAAAGAACTGCTCAGAGACCTTTGGATCTTTTGAGCAACAAAGGTATTTATTGCCGATGTCGGGAGCAAGCGTGGTTCGCACCACAGAGAACTTGCTCAAAAGCTTCACACCAAATCAGGGGGTTTTACACAATTTTCATATATGATTAAATGCATATTCATGTGATTACAACATCTATCTATACATATTAATAACAGGCGGAGTATAGGCGGAGCTCAGGCGGAGCTCAGGCGGAGCTTGGGGAGGTGCTTCTCTTGGCCCTCAATTCTGGTAGGGGTTCTGCTCTTCATCCTGTGAGTCTGGGGTCTCTGCTCCTCTTCATCACTTTGAACTTTCTACCTTTCCATTGTTCTTGACCAGCTCAGTGAAGCTTGGAGAAAGCCCTGGCTCCAGACCTATTTCTTCTATTCAAATGTCTACCTTATCTTACTGTATCCTAATTTACTACCTCTAGGCCTATTGAATATTGCCTCTAGCATTCTTCTAAGTTTTGGTCCAGTAAGCAGAACACAACTAACCATGGTGACACAGACTGATTAGATGTTAGGGGGCCTCTTAGTAGGCCCAAATCTCTCAGTTAACTCTTTTGGGCCTAGCTTCTTGTTTCAGTCTCCCCTTTTCTTATGACTTGCGAATTCTTTCATTAAGTTCCAAAGGGCTTTGATAGATATGCATCACTGCCCACATTATCTGCATCCTTTTGACTATGGTACTCAAGCTGTACCGCAGCCAAGCATTTAAGAGGAATAGCAGATTTATAGCTGCTACTAAAACCAATATTGGATGTATCAAATAGTGAAACACTTGTGTTGCTGTAGGGGAATGCCCCCTAAAGATGTCCCACCAATGATGTTCTCCCACTTGTTCCACTTAAGATAGTTTTTATATTTTCAGTGTCGTGTTCCACCTGTCAGAGCATACGCTGAGTCGTTCTGTTCACTTCTTGGACCAGTTTCTCTATGTCGGGATGTCTAAGCATTGCCTTAAAAAGATTAATATCCATTCCTATCTGCAATTTCGGCACATCATGGTAGAGTGTATAATCAGCTTCAATTAGTTGTCTAGTAGTCACTGGAACAATATAATCAAAGTCACAGCCTATGATTTGAGTAAAATTACACACACACAAATTAGTACCATTCGCTATTTCATGACAATTATCTATGGTAAAGTTAACACAAAAAGTCCTAACACATGCACATCCATTTCCTACATAACAGACTTGCAATTGGGTCTTGGCATGGGGAAGCATTTCAAAGGTACACACAATACCTTCAGTATCTAAGCATAAATCTTCATTTTCTGCCACAGCATTTTCACAGATATATCCTAATTGTCCCCTAGGAGTACAAGCCTCAGTACTCACTGACTGCCACTTTTTCTTGGTGTGATCATAACTTGCCCAAACATTATGGTCAATGGGTCTGACAATTACGTTTTGGTGTATGGCTTCTAATGTCAAAATAGGAAAGATGGTTTTTTCTTTGGCTGCACTGATAGTGAGTACATAAGCTTCAATTTGTTCATGTTGTGGATTGTAGGTGAAGTTCACTAATTGCCACCACACCTGGTGATTTTTCTCAAATTGTGTAGTAGAACTGTTTCTGGCTATTATTTCTCTTATCACTTGGGACAGTATTCCTGAAGTTCCTTCTCATAGTATTCCTGCAGCTACAGATTGTACCTACTGCTGAGTCTGGATGCATTGTACAAAAAATATATTGCACACCACAATTGCATAGGCCTTTACAATTTTATACTACCATCTAATTACAATATTCAGTTTCTAATTACAATATTTGGGCATTACCTTATTGGTTACACCCATCCCCAAAACCGTCCCTCCCATCGTACTATCCTTGCCATGCCTCCTGAATTTGAATGAGTGGTCTCAAAACGACCACCCCTTCATCTTTGTCTTCCTGGTCTCCTCCATCCTCCCTGGAACAGCTTCAAGACCTCTGAGTAGTTTTGACTGGTTATATCAAGCGGTGTGACTCTGTTATGCCTCTTTCTCAGTACATTTCTACAGATAAGGTGCTTTTCACCTTGCTAAAATCTTTTGTCCTTTGAAATTCTTGACAAAGAATGTTAAACAGCATTTTAGAAATATTGTATGAAGGTACTTAGCAAGCTAAAAGTACTAATGAGCTATACTAAAACCTTACATAATATAGATTTTAAGGCATCAGTCCTATCACTCCACTTCCTGATGAAGAGTCCCTCTCCAGCTTTCCTGTAGGCCCCCTTCAGGTACTGGAGGGTTGCTATGAGGTCACACAACCTTCTCTTCTCCAGGCTGAACAGCCCCAACTTTCTCAGCTGTACGCAGTATTCCAGGTAGGGTCTCATGAGAGCAGAGCAGAGGGGGACAATCACCTCCCTTGACCTGCTGGCCACACTCCTTTGGATGCAGCCCAGAATTCCGTTGGCTTTCTGGGCTGCGAATGCACACTGCCGGCTCATGTTGAGTTTTTCATCAACTATCACCCCCAAGTCTTTCTCCACAGGGCTGCTCTCAATCACTTCTCCACCCAACCTATAGGTGTGTCTGGGATTGCCATGACTCAGGTCTAGGACCTTGCACCTCGCTTTGTTGAACTTCATGAAGTTTGCATCAGCCCACATCTCAAGTGTGTCAAGGTTCCTCTGGATGCCACCCCTTCCCTCCAGCATGTTGACTGCACCACACAGCTCAGTGCTGTCAGCAAACTTGCTGAGGGTGCACTCAATCCCACTGTCCATGTCGCTGACAAAGATGCTGAACAGTATCAGCCCCAGTACTGAACCCTAAAGGACACCACTCATCACTGGTCTCCATGTGGACAATAAGCTGTTGACCACAACGCTTTGCACACAGCCATCCAGCCAGTTCTTTATCCACTGAGTGGTCCATCCATCTGTAACATGCCAGATTTTAAGCCACAAGCTGCCCAGAGCAGTTACTTTTATTTAAGACTTTTAAAAAGCCTTTGGTTCGTTATCACCTTGAGTTCGCATCTGGAGAAAATGCAACTATGCTTTCTTTAAGAGAATTTCTTTTAATTTAGTGAGAAAAATAGACATTTTGGCAAAAGGTTTTACAGGAGTAAAATAACATAACCAAGAAAAGCATTTCACTAATACACCCGGCACAAAAACCTAATCCACAAAAGCACCCACTGTAAAGCAATCAATACATTAGCTTTAGTAAAACACAATTCATTGGTTTTAAGTTACCCACAAGAGAAAGAAAAGAGTAAAACAAGAAAAGAGAGATTAAAAGAGTAAAGAAAGAAGGAAGAAAGAGGGAGAGAGAGAGAAGGGAAAAATAGTTACCACCAAGATCTGATGGCTCACATGGTGGCAGCCAGAAGAGAAAGATCCACATGGAGCCTCATGCTCCCGCATTTATATAGTTTGGTCATGCCTCCCAGGCTGGACATGTGGATTATTGACCACTCAATGCCTTCCAAGCCAGAGCGAGGCATGCTGTAGACAATCAGAGGCTCCAGGGGGTGTGGTGTGGGCAGGCTACCAGTCAGGCCTTCCTTGACTGACAGCCCAGCCACATGGTTCTCTAGGCCATGTGCTCTCTGCCATGTTGACTGCAAGCCATGTGCTTGCTAGGTCTGCCATGTGCTTTCTGTGGATTTGGCCATGTTGACTGCAAGCCATGCAGGCTTCCAGTTCTGCCATGTGCTCTGTAGGCTGGTCTTATCATGTGCTTGCATGTCTAGCCTAGCCCTTCCCCCCCACACACACTCATATGGGCTCCGACCCATATGAATATATAATTTGGTGAGATTTGAAACAGTATCTCACACCATCAAATCCATGTCTCTCCAATTTGGAGACAAGTATGTCGTGTGGGACAGTGTCAAATGCTTTGCACAAGTCCAGGTAGACAATGTCAGTTGCTCTGCCCCATCCACCATTGCTGTAGCTCCGTCATAGAAGGCCACTAAATTTGTCAGGCATGATTCCCCCTTTGTAAAGCCATATTGACTGTTACCAATCACCTCTTTGTTTTCCATGTGCCTTAGCATAGTTTCCAGGAGAATGGACTCCATGATCTTGCCTGGCACAGATGTGAGACTGACTGGTCTGTAGTTCCCCAGGTCTTCCACTTTCCTCCTTTTAAAAATGAGGGTTCTATTTCCCTTTTTCCAGTCATAGGGACCTTCACCTGACTGCCACGATTTTTCGAAAATGATGGATACTGGCTTAACAACTTAGTCTGCCAGGTCCCTCAGGACCCTCAGATAAATCTCATCAGGTCCCATGGACTTGTGCACATTCAGATTCCTTAGATGGTCTCGAATCTGATCCTCTCCTACATTGGGTTCAGGGTCTTCATTCTCCCAGTCCCTGCATTTGCCTTTCTTGACTTGGGTGGCATGGCTGGAGCACTTGTCATTGAAGACTGAGGCATAGGAGTCATTGAGAACCTCAGCCTTCTCTTTGTTCAGTGTAGCCAGGTCTCCTGTTTCTGTCTGGAGAGGATCCACATTATCCCTAGTCTTTCTTTTGTTTGCAACATATCTATAGAAGGCCTTCCTGTTATCCTTGATATCCCTGGCCAGACTCAATTCTAACTTGGGCCTTGGCTTCCCTAACCTTGTCCCCAGCTTCCCATACAATTTCTTTGTATTCCTCCCAGGCCACCTGTCCTCATTTCCACCTCCTGCAAGCTTGTTTTTTTGCTCTGAGTTTGCTCAGCAGCTCCTTATCCATCCATGGAGACCTCCTGGCATTTTTGCCTAATTTCCTTCTTGTAGGGATGCATCGCTCCTGAGCTTGGAGGATGAGATCCTTGAATATCAGCCAGCATTCTTGGGCCCCTCTGCCTTCTAGTGCTCTATCCCATGGGACTCTACTGAGTAGGTCCTTGAAGAGGCCAAAGTCTGCTCTCCTGAAGTCCAGGGCAGTGAGCTTGCTGCATGCCCTCTTCACTGCCCTGAGGATCTCAAACTCCACCATCTCGTGGTTGCTGCAGCCAAGGCTGCCTTGGAGCCCTACATTCCCCACCAGCTCCTCCCTGTTGGTGAGCACAAGGTCCAGCATGGCACCTCTTCTTGTTGACTCCTCAATCACTTGTGTAAGGAAGTTGTCATTGGCACATTCAAGGAAACTCCGGGAATGCTTGTGCCCTGCTGTGTTGTCCCTTGAACATATATTGGGATATTTGAAATCCCCTGTCTTGGTTTAAAGACAAATATTGGGAGGCAGGAACTCCAATAAGATGAACTCCCCTCCCCTTTTATAGAGGGACAAAAAAAATCTGAGGAAGTTATAGTGGAAAAATAACAGTTTACTAAAAGGAAATAGCAGTAACTACAAAGATACAGAGGAAATGGTTTACCCACAAAGAAGGGAATCCACCACTCATATGGTCCCCTGGGAACAAAGGGGAAACAAAATGACAGAGGGCAAAAAAATACTTGCAGGACAAGGAAAATTGCAGCAAGAAATCCTTTATTGCAGCACTGGGTGCAATCCCAAGTCACATGCCTGGAAAAGCACATGTGGTTTGAAAAATGCGCTCTTTTTGTACCCTCTTGATCACTTAAGGTGTTAAATATTCAACAGGTAACAGGTATTTTACCTTAAAAGGTAATTTTTTTAATTCGGGAGGGGATGTCACCCTCCCTCCTGATTGATAGATGACGTACCCCTCTGTACATGCACAGGGGGGTCCCTCTGCACACAAAGGCCAGCCATGTGGCCAGGGTATATTTTCCATTTTTATATTTTTTTTCCCTACCCCGACCGCGACGTTTCCCTGGTGTCAGGCCCAGACGGGGCCTTTCACCTTACAGTCTCCACGAGGCGCCTAAAACTCCTGGAATTAAATGAAAGAAAAGAAATAAATCCCACCACCCTCTGTTTTCCACTAAATTCAATTTGCTTATAATAAAACCGGATTATTTATTTCTCATACATGCCAATCACTTCTGAGGCAGTTTGAACCCCTTCATTGGCTGCTAGAATCTCCTTCTCTGTTGGGGTGTAGTTGTGAAACCAGGTAAAACCTGGAAAGCGAATATAGTATAGCAATACAAGAATTA
>NW_020925159.1:214941-217553 GCF_003984885.1 Neopelma chrysocephalum
TGTAAATAAAATACACATCCTGCTTAAAGGCTACAAACTTTGTCTCTTAGCAGTTTCTCCGTCTGTGCCTTTTGGGGCATAAAATTGGCATCAGTTGGCCTCAGACCCTCTGTAGCTTCGGCTCCAGAATCCAAGTGGTCAGCCTCGAGTCTCCCCAGGCACTTTCTGCCAGAGGCTCCAGGAAGGACCATTCTCCCCAGCTGCAGAGTAGAGGACATTCTTCACCTCCTGTCCTGTTCTGACTTGCCCAAGGTCTACTGCATGAGAAATCTCCTGTTTGATCTGTTCAAGGTCTTGTTAATGCTCAGGGCCCCACCAGAAATCATTCTTCTTACTTGTTACGAAGTAAAGAGGGCTTACAATCTATCTGTATTCTGGGATATGCATTGTCCAGAAGCCTACAGTGCCTAGGAAAGGCTATGTTTCCTTCCTGCTGCTCAGTGGAGACATTGCTGTTTTCTTGTTAATCACTTCTGTTGGGGAGACCCCTGGTGGCCTAGTGGTTAGCGTGCAGGACTTTCACTGCTGCAACCACGGGTTCGATTCCCCGGTCTCCTGGCCTGTTGGAGGTCGTTAGCCCTGTGTGGCCATCCATCTATGAGAAGGACACTCTAAACAAACCTACATCCTGAGGACCTCACTGCCATTGTCCAAGCTTGCTTGGCCCCGGCAGATGAACCTTAGGATTAAAGGGTGGGCTCAGTTCAGCGCAGGCTGTGTCTCACCTAAAAAATCCATTGCGCAGGCTGGAAAGGTAAAAAGACCTTTCCCCAAATCTTCGTTCGCGAAGATGGGCCATTATTTATTATACTTCTGTTGGGATCTGACGGCATCCATCCTGCCACTTCACTGTAAGGAACTGTATTTCCTGGGAGGGTTCCTTGACCTTACTCCATTTGATGGAAAAGCCAGCTTTCAGGAGAATCTGGATGATCATCTCTCCTTTCTCAAAGACTTCTGCCGTGTTCCCCCATACGATGATGTCATCAATGTATTGCAAGTGTTCTGTAGCCTCACCCTCCTCTGGTGCAGCCTGGATCAGTCCGTGACAGATGGTGGGGCTGTGTTTCCACCTGGGGGAATCTGTTCCAGGTGTACTGCATGCCCCTCCAGGTGAAAGCAAACTGTAACCTACACTCTGCTGTCAAAGGAATGGAAAAAAATGCATTAGCAATGTCAGTGGTGGCACCACTTCCCTGCCTTGAACTCCAGTTCATACTGAAGCTCCAGCATGTCTGGCACAGCAGCACTCAGGGATGGGGTAAGTTCATTCAAGCCACGATAGTCCACTGTCAATCTCCATTCTCCATTGGGCTTACGTATGGGCCAAATGGGGCTGTTGAAGGGTGAGTGAGTCTTGCTCACTACTCCTTGGGTCTCCAGCTCATGGATCATCTTATGGATGGGGATCACAGCGTCTCCGCTTGTGCAGTATTGCCAATAACGCACTGTTGTGGTGGCAATTGGCACCTGTTGTTCTTCAACCCTTAGCAGTCCCACAGCAGAAGGGTCCTCTGAGAGACCAGGCAATGCATTCAACTGTTTAATCCCTTCTATCTGTACAGCAGCTATCCCAAAGGCCCACCAGTGCCCTTTTGTGTCTTTAAAATACCCGTTCTTGAGGTAATCAATACCAAGGATACATAGGGCCTCTGGACCAGTCACAATGGGGTGTTTCTGCCACTCCTTCCCAGTCAGGCTTACTTCAGCTTCTAATACAGTCAACTGTTGGTGCTCTCCTGTCACCCCAGAAATGGAAATAGATTCTGCCCCCACATGTCCCAACAGCATCAGAGTGCATTGTGTGCCAGTGTTAACCAAGGCCTTATATTTTTGTGAGTCTGATGTGCCAGGCCATTGGATCCACACAGTCCAGTAGACACAGTTGTCCCATGCCTCTACCTGGCTAGAGGTAGGGCTCCTCTAGTGTTGGTTTTGGTAGTCGTGGCTTTCTCCCTGTGCATACATCCTGGACATCCCTTCCAGAGGATCGGACATGTCATCATCCCTTCTGTTCTGTCTAGGAGCTTGCCCATGGGAGACTGAAGCTACATCCATCCTTGATGAATTTCCCCTAGTAGTCATTTTTTCCTTTAGCTTCCGTACCTGTGTGGGAAATATCCCTCTTTTTAAATTTAGAAAGACAGCATAAACTCAGGGGACAAAGAAACAAGGAAGAATTTATTCAACGCGTTGGGTCTTTCTTGCACTGAGTTTCTGGGGGAAAGACCCCTTTGGTTTAAATTCCATACATTTTAAAGTTTCACAAAATCCCCACCCTTTTCAGATAATTGTAATATATTCATTTTTGCCTAAAAAGGTTTCTTTTCTCTGAAAAGGGGCTTTCCCTTTATCCCAATTGGCTGCAAGCCATCCCCTGTCAAAGATGATGGATCTTCCTTTGTTCTTATCCCAAAGAGAAAAGGAACCTCGTGTACAACATGGCCCCAAAAGTTTTTAATTTTTAAGAATTTTTACATTTCCCTTATCCAGCCAAAAAAGACCCTGATACTCAAGTTCAGTCTTCGGAATTTGGATATCTTACAACTTCACCATACGCCTATATATATACAAAACTGTATTTTTATTTCTCATAATCCTCAGGTTTTTGG
>NW_020925159.1:217653-274552 GCF_003984885.1 Neopelma chrysocephalum
GGAGTTAAAAAAATAGTAACCCTCGAGGGGGTGGTGTCTTGATGTTGACCCAATCAGCACCCCTGCAAAATTTAAACATATCACACCAGACCGGAAAAGAAGGATGATGAGGTAGTTGGAGGAGAAGTGACCATGTTTTAGGCCACGAGGGGAGAAGGGGCAGGAGCCCCGCTGGGGGCTAGGCCCCCCCCAGCCCCGACTGGGGGGCTGCAGAAACTTGGAAATAGTGTTAAACTGGACCAAGTTCTGTGGCTGAAGAGCTGAGGGAGTCTTACTCCACTGTGAGTGGACAGCAGGAGCGGCGGCAGAGGCAACAGTGAACAGAGAACTGTGGCAGAAAGCCAAGAAGATAAGAAACAAGCAGCAAAGACGGCATGCAGCTAAGCAGAGAGACATGGAGATGTCTGATGAAGAGACAGAGCAGAGAAAGCTCAACAAAGACAGTTTTGGGGTAAGAACTGAATCAGATCCCCCAAAACCCCTTTGAGACCCCTCCTAAGAGGAGGGGGTGGACTCTTACTTGATGGAAGTCCTAAAATGCAACATGCAGCAGAGAGAGAAGAGCTGAGAGCTCAGAGACGTCCTGGAAGCTGGACCGGGACGGCCAGACGGAATACGGGGGAAGTGGCCTTTTTGCCTCCCCCCCCCCCCACTGCTGCCACGCTGCCAGTTTTGAGACAGAGCAAAGGAGCTGTAATAGAACACTTAGGGCAAGGACTGAACTGAAAGCTGCCCTAAACGTTCTGACTCAGGGGGTAAATCCCCTGAGGAAGGGACTGTCACGAAGACCCCTGCACTTCGTGATATGACGTGGTGAGGCGAACCTTTTCCCTGCTTCGCAGTCCACAGAAGAGAGACCTTCGCTTGGAGTCAAAGGGCTGAGAGGGGTGAGAGGAGACCCCCCTTGTGTGTAATGGAGAGAGAGAGATCCAGCTACAACTCCAGCTACGACTGCTGCATTGGAGGGGAGAGACACTGCTGCTCTGAAAGTGGAAAGGATCTTTCCTTCTTCCCTTCTGGACTTTTATTGGAGGGAAAAGAGATTTGATCCAATGTAAATATTGCTTCACCATAAGAGAGATAGTTAGGATTGTGTATATAATGTATTATAATATTTATTTGTGTAATGATTGTAATATAATTCCCTTCCCCCCATATTGAGTCTTGTGTTGTGTCTGGAAAACCCCTCTCACTGGGTTGAGTTGTTGTCATGGTTTGAGATTGGCCCCCCCCTTGAGAAGAGGGGGACTCAGGGGTGATTGGGTGCCAGGGCAGTGTTCCCTGAAGAGCCAATCACCACTCATGTTGTTCGCTTCTGCTCAAAAATCATATATTCACAGCACCGGAAGTGGTTGGCAAGTTCTGTGTTGGCACTTGGGCTGTTGATGTCTGCTGCGTGTAGGTGTGGAAGGCTGGGGGGTGGCTGGGCTCCTTCTTCCCCCTCCGGGGAGGGAGGGGAGCCCTGCGGCCCCCCCAACTCTGCCTAGCCCAGAGCAGAGTTAGAGGCAGCATTTTGAGTGTGTGCAGTGAGGGAAGAGACTCACAGCACCTGAACCTGACTTGAGGTAAGAGGAGAGAGGCAGGCTTTTGCAACCAAGCCCTCTTCCCCCTCCTTTCTACAGCTAAGCTGTGGAGGGGGGCTTTTCTGTCCCTCCGCTGGAAAGTGGAGGAGAGGCTCAGCATTGAAGCTGAGCCAAGTGGATGGGCCGTGGAGGTAGACCCGACGCTCAGGAGAAAGAGTCCCAAGCGAAATTGGAGACGGACCCCCGGAGAGACAGAGAAAGGGGCCCGGAGGATGTCTCTGCCACGCAGGACAACCGAAAACCTGAGGAGAAATCCACATGCCAGGACGTGGACACTTGATAAGCAGAACCACACTGCAGCAACCTATGAATCAAGGGATGAGAGAGAGAGAGATCACACAGCAGCAGGAGAGCAAGGACTCAGAGCTATCTTCCTGGACTTCATGAGGAGGAGAGACTACAACAAAACAACTGGAACTTGGTGAGGGGGGAACATTCAGGCCCAGAACACTCTCACAGAGGGACTGGTTACTTTCCAGCCTTGAAAAGGCTCTTTCCTGGACTAAACTTAAAGGAGGGGCTTGAAAGGACTGATTGATAGAGATGTAATATATATATAGTTGTCTTTAGCTTGTATAGTATTTATTTGTGTAAATAAATGTATATACTTCCCCCTTCCCCTATAGAAGCCTCTGGCCTGAAAGTTTCTCTTCGGTGTTGGCACAAATTGTGGGAGGGGGTGGAGAAGCCTGAAAATTGGATTTTAGATTTCTAACGTGGCTCAAACTGCCACAGTTGTAGGGGGGGGTTTGGACTCGGGGATTGAATTTTTGGGTGTCTCAAACCACCACATACCATAATTTTCTGGGTTCTTGGGCCTCTTATTGCAGCAGTTTTTGGATCCATAGGCATGTCAACCATTTGCATTCCTTGAACAACTCTAGTAATCAATCTTATGAAACATGGGATTAAACAGGGTAAAAATACCAATCCGGCAATAGCACACAGGAGGAAAAACCCCACTTGTTTCCACCATGCTCCTCCGAATAGATCAGACCACCATCCTCCGTCTAGCATGGATTTCCAACTTTGAACTGGCACATGTGTTATTTTGCAGATGTTAGAGGCTATTTCCATTACTGCTTCATAGTTATCATCAATTTGTAAACAGCAATCTGAGGTGTTAAATTTCCCACACACTCCTCCCTCTTCTGCCAAAAGATAGTCTAAGGCTAGTCTGTTTTGATATATTTCGGCTCTACTTTGATGCTGCTGTTCAGCTATCAATTGTAATCCTGTCGCAGTCTGATTCATAACTATTTCGACCACAGCTTGTAACCATATGATTCAATTAAGCATATAAATGGGCATATGGAAACCCCATGTCCCATCCTGAGCCCATGTGGCTGGCCCATAATAATTAATAATCCTTTCGGGGGGCTACTCATCATCTCCCCATTTCTGGGATCCTCCCACCGAGTGTCCTTTAATCCCAATATAGGGTACCGCCCTTTTTTCTCAGTTAAGCGAATCGTACAAAGGGACCGCTAATTCATCTCCACTCTCTAAGGGCAACAGGAAGAACCCAGGCAGGATTATTCCTAAAGTGCAACAACCACTCCGATTTTCCGGTAAAACTGTATATGCTCTTTTTCCACAAATCCAAAAGAGCCCATTGGGTGCCTTCCAAAAGTCTTCGGAAGTGCTATCAACATTCTTCCAAAACTTTTATATTTCTTTTATTCCAGAAAAGGGGTTCATTTTGGGTTTGTTACATTTTTAGAGCTTCTGGTTCATATCCCACTCACAATTGGAGTTGCCTTTTTCTGACCAGTAATTTGTTGGGGCCTGTGGGAAATACTGTGAGTGAAGTTAGTCTTCAGAGTTCTTTTGCACAGGGTTTCCCCAACTGGGTGTACAAAATGAACTCCTGTTCTCAGTATACAATCTCTTCCAATCACCGTGGAGCTTAATATCCACCCTTCTGGCTGACTTATTTTATTATGAGAAAAAGTATGATTGCCCTTGAGTATTTCTCGTGCATCCAGGCTGAAACCCCTCCAGGGCCATTCCTCTGTCATTAAAGGTCCACTGCAAACCCAACAGCAATTTACATTTAACCCTTTCACAATTGTTTCTGCTAAATCAGCGAACAAGTTTCGTCCTTCTGAGGGGAGTTCCAAATTTCTGATCTCTTCCTGTGTCAATTCAGAGTATAAATCACTCAATGTTGACAATAGTAGATGATCTTTAGCTGTCTCTTGTTCCTTATTTGTAATAATCTCTTCCAATATTAGGTCAGGGACCCCCCACTCGCTTGTGATATCCCAACAAATCCATGTCTCACCCACGGGGCAGCTTAATCCTAGACGTGCTCCTTCTGGCCCCAAATTCTTTTCTACCCCATAGCATCTGTTTCCTACTATACAGGTTTCTAATTCTTTTTTATCATAACAAACTTCGTTCACGTACTTATATGCCATAAAGGTGGTTACCACACCTGTCTCATAGTATGCAGTTTGGTGACACTTTGAGCAATGGTCATCGGCAATGGCTACTAGCTGGAGCACAGCTAAAGAAAGCAGAGGTCCAGTAGAGCATATACTTCCATTCCCCATGCCTATCGGATTGCAGTTGACAGCAGGGTAGAGAGATCTTCCTGTGGCAAGTATAGAGGCTAATCTGGTCTTGCCCTCTGTTGTTTTCACTTTGTGACAGACCAAAAATGTCACTTGGTGTACCTGCAAGTTTTGCAATAGTGATCCTTCAGTCACTATACGTCACGCAACTTGTTAGTTTGTCTATACTTGAGACGCTGCAAATGAAATGTAAAGCGCAAATTACAAGTATCGCATTTTGTCCTGACTTAGAATTTAACAAAGACGCATATTTCTGCTTTGGTCTTGTTGTTAAGTTTGTTTTCTTACTACCAGCCTTCACGGCGATGACCCTCAGTTGCTTTTGCTAGGATTCTGGGTCCCGGCTTCTTTCGCTGGGCAGCAGCTGTCTTCTCTGAGCAACTGTAAAAGAATTTTACTTTCAAATTATTTTTAGTTTCGGGAACTCCCCTTCACATTTCCACTCGGGAACCGAGGAAGAAGGTGCCACAGTTCCTTTGACTCTGGTACTGTGAGTCCATCCCTTCTCTATAGTCTGGATTGCAGTTTCTGTAATTAGTACCACTTGATATGGACCCTTCCACTCCAGTTTTAGCGGTTCTTCCCTCCAGGTCGTTATCAAAACCCAGTCCCCCACTGAGATGTTGCGTACTTTCATCTCTAAATTCACAGTTTGGGGCAGCAGTCTCTGCTGCCTGAGATTTTCCAGTCTTTCAGCTACTATTCTGATATATTCCCTAAGGTATTTATCACCCAGTTCCAGGGTTGGGGTTTGAACACCTTTACAACATGAGGGATAAGGCAACCCAAATAACATTTCATAGGGAAATACATTTAAATCCTTTCTTGGGGCTGTCCGAATCCTAAAGAGAGCCAAAGGTAAACATTTTGCCCAAGGTAATCCTGTTTCTAGTGCCAGCTTGGTGATGGTTCGTTTTAATGTTTGATTCATGTGTTCCACCCTTCCTGAGCTCTGGGGGTGCCAAGGGGTATGATGTTGCCAATTAACTTGCAAGGTTTTGAATACTAGTTTCAAAATCTTTGAGGTGAAGTGTGGCCCCCGGTCAGAGTCTATGGTTTCAGGTAGTCCAAATCTGGGAATTATTTGTTCTAGTATTACTCTGACTGCGCTTTGAGCAGTTGCCCTCAGGACTGGGAATGCTTCCACCCAATGAGTCAAGTGATCTACAATTACTAACAAATATTTACACCTCTGTACCGGGGGTAGCTTGGTAAAATCTATCTGAGCTCTTTGAAAGGGCCTGCTTGCAAGTTCTCATCCTCCAAGGGGACGAGTGTCGTTGTTGCGGCGGTCAATAATAAGAAATACACAGACAGTCTAGTTCCAAGCAACAAGACAGGAAAGGAAAGAACCTTTATTGTAACAGAACACTGACTCATAGCCCTTGGCATAACATACATGTTAAACTACCATTGGTGTTTTTTCATAAACATACATCACAATTGGCTGCCCTGCATCACACCATGATGATTCAGAGTTTACAGACTTACGGTGACTTGTTTAACTCTGTCTTCCTTCCGACAGACCTGTTGTCAACCCTGACAGACGAGCTCTTTGTACACTCTTATTTACTTTCTGGCAAATTAAGCATTCGCTTGTAATTTGCTTGGCAATGGTACATACCCCTAGGGGCCCATAAGCTCTTAGAAATGTGTCCACCAGGGCTTGAGTTCCCCAATGAGTGCTGTTATGCAGTTCTTTTAACACTTCCCATGTAATTGTTTCTGATAACATTTGCCTCCCATCTGGGAGGAACCACTCCCCCTTTGCATTCTTCTCAGCTCCTATTTCCAATAACTTTTGTTCTTCTTTGTCAGTAAATATTGGTCGTGGAGTTTCCTTCGGTATCAGTACTAGAGTCATTATCTTTGCCTCAGGTACCTTGTGACTCAGAGCTGCCTCTCGGGCAGCTTGGTCTGCTCGATTATTGCCCTGGCAAATTATATCATTCCCTTTACTATGGCCTTTAACATGAACAGTGGCAATTTCCTGAGGCCTCTGGATTTCTTCTAGCAAGGTCTCCAGAAGCTCTCAATGACTTAAATCTTTCCCTTGAGAGGTCACCATTCCCCTCTCATGCCAAATTTTCCCAAAAACATGTGCTACCCCCCAGGCATATTTAGAATCAGTGTATATGGTTCCCACTCCACTGCCGATTGTGCATAGTGCACTGATTATTGCATGCTTGAGTGGACCAAGTATTTGGAAGACTGCCTGATTCTATTACAGTGAGATCTTCTCCATCAATCACTGCGTAACCACTTTTTCGTTTTCCTTCCACTACTCTTGATGACCCATCCATAAACAGGTGCATCCCTCCTTCTATAGGGATATCCATCAAATCTTCTCGGATTTTCGTCTGATAGTCAATAATGTCTAAACAATTGTGTTCAACTTCCTCATTTTCTATGGCGTTCTGACCATATAAGAATTGTGATGGATCTACACATGAATTGGTTGTTATACTTCAATCATCTTTTTCTATTAATATGGTTTCGTACTTTAAGATTCGGGAGTCTGTCATCCATCTCCCGGATTTCTGGCTCAAAATTGTTCTTACTGCATGTGGGGTATGAACTCTAATTTTTGCTCCAAATGTTAGCTTTCTCGCTTCTTCTACAAGGATGGCCATAGCAGCTACTGCCTGCACACACGCTGACCACCTCCTAATTACTGGGTCTATCATCTTTGACAGAAAAGCTACTGGTTTCTTACTTCCCCCCCAGTCTTGGGTAACAACCCATTTGCAGTCCCTTCTGAGGCATTTACATAAAGGTCAAAAGGTTTCTTTAGATCTGGTAATGATAACACTGGAGCTTGGGTCAATGTTTCTTTTAGTTTCTCAAATTTTTTGATTTCTTCTGAGGAATATTCTGCCCTGTAAACTTTTCCTGAGGCAGTATCCACTAGTTTTTCATATAGGAACTTTGTTTTATTACTGTAATCTGCGATCCACAGCCTACAAAATCCTACCAATCCCAAGAATTGTCTCACTTCCTTTTTAGTTATTGGCAGGGAAAGGTCCAGGATTCCCTTTATCCTTTCTGGACCCAGTTTCCATCCACCATTGCTTATGATGTATCCCAGGTACTTCACTTCCTTTTCTACAAACTGAAGTTTACTCTTTGACACTCTTAATCCCTGTTCTCCTAAATAGTTTAGCAGTCTCACCGTTCCTTTTTCTACTTCTGTTTGGGTTTTCCCAGCCACTAACAGATCGTCTACATATTGTAGAACAATAATCCCTTCTCTGTGTTCAAATCCATTTATTATTTTTTCCACAACCTGTCCAAACAAATTAGGTGCTTCTGAGAACCCCTGTGGGAGGACTGTCCATCTGAGTTGTTGTTTCCTGTCCATTTCTTTGTCCTCCCATTCAAACGCAAAAATATCTCGAGAATTTTTGTCTAGGGGACAAGTCCAAAATGCATCTTTCAGGTCAACCACTGAAAACCATTCGCACTCTGGAGGTATTTTGCTCATTATGGTGTATGATTTTGGTACTACAGGATGTCAAACAAAAACTATTTTATTAATTTGCCCTAGGTCTTGAACCAATCTATATGTCCCATCGCTTTTCCTTACTGGCAAGATGGGGGTATTGTATGGTGACATGCAAAGTTCTAATAACCCGTCACGTATTAAACTCTCTATCACCAGTGAAAGGCCTCTTTTTCCTTCCAGGGGAATGGGGTATTGGCAAACACAAATCATAATTTCTGTATACAATTCTACTGTAAAAGGTTCTATTTTCAATCTTCCCCTGTTTCCGTCTTTGGCCCATACTTCAGGATTTATACCCAAATTCTCACTTAGGATGAAAAGTTTAACTTCCACCCCCTCCCCTTGAGGTACCACCCCTACTCCCAAGATTCCCATTAGATCTCTACCTAATAGATTCACCCCTGCCTGGGGCGTAATCAGTAAATCTGCTTCAATCGCCTTCCCATTTCCTTTTATTAATACTGATGGGGCTATAGGTACCTCAAAGTGTTCTCCTTTGGCTCCCTGTACTGTGACTGTTTGGTTTGATACTCTTATTCCCGATGGAGGTTGAGTTACACATGTCCTCTGAGCCCCTGAATCCACTAAAAAGATGGTATTGTCCTCCTGGGATCCCAGTTTTAAATTTATCAAGGGCTCTTTTCCTGTTTCTGACCCCAGGCAGAAGAGCCCCTGACATCCCTATTCTGAGCTCTCCTGTAACTGGAAGACTTGGATGTCATTTTGGTGCCTAGGACAATCCCTTTTAAAATGTCCTTCCTGTCCACAGTAAAAACAAGCTCTTCCCTTTCTTTGTAAATTGGGAGGGGCAGTTTGCATCCCCGGTCTTGTTAGCGATCGGGAAGGTCCTGCAGGGTATTGAGTTCCCTGACCTTTATATTTATTGGGACCATTTCCATATTTCCCATGTGGTACCCATGCCCTTTTCTTCCCTGGGGCTCATTCCCCCCCTTGCTTATTCACTTCTTGAACCGTAGCTATCATTACCTGGATCTTCTGCTTTTCCTGTTCTTCGTCCCTCCGAACGTACTCTTTCTGAGCTTCCTTCAATAGCTCATTCATGTCTTTCTCATTCCAGTCCTCCAACTTTTCTAATTTCCGTCTAATATCTGACCACGAATGAGTCACAAAAAAGGCTTTCAACAATTGCTGTCCTGCTGGACTGTCCAACTGGACCCCCGAATACTGCTGTATGTTCTTCTTTAATCTTTCTGACCATTCAGATGGTGACTCATCTTTGGTTTGCTTTTCATCAAAAGCCTTAGCAGTATTGTGTCCTCGAGGGGTTGCCTCTTTAATTCCTTTAATGCAATTTCTGTAATCTATCATATTCTGTCTTCCCCTGTCTGTATTCTGGTCCCAGTTTGGACGTGCAATCGGCATTTTTTGTTCTCCCCCCCTGACCATTTATCCCTTGGGGATGTTCCTGGTCCCAAACCCTGAAAACAACATTCCCATTATAGACTGCATCTCATCCCATATGTACATATTTGGGCCTAAAAATTGATCAAATTGTTCAGCTAAGCCCAGTGGATTCTCCAATGACTTTTTCATTTCTTTCCGAAATTCCTGTACTTCAGAGTTGGTTAGTGGGGCATTTACAAATCCCACATCCCCTTGCATTCCCTGCATTGGAACCTCTCTAAGGGGATAGAGTCTTTCAGGTGCTTCAGGTGCTTCTGACTCCCATTCTCTCCTAGCCCTTTCCCGTGTCCGGGGAGGGTTTGGAGGAGGGACTGTATCTGGGTTTTGTGCCCCATTTCCTTCATTCCCCTCAGGATTATAGGGAGGAGGATTTTCTGGAAGGTTTTCTAAAGGGTCCCATATTGGGCCCTTCTTTTTCTTCTGATGTTTATTAGCTCCGTTTGCTATAGAGACTGGGAACAAACCTATGGTCCCCACCCAGCATGCAGCATAATCGCTCTCTTTTGCATTAAAAGGCTCTTTTGTATTGACATAGCAATTTAATGCTCCGCAAATCCAACCTTCAAAATGAGCCAAATTGAGGCCAATAGAGATAGTCTTCCCTTATAGGTCCTTTTGTCTATTTGTACATGCAATATTGGATCATTGTGGCTTTATCCTTTCCCCGCATCCTTTTTGTCTCTCCCCAGGAATCTAGCATCCTTCCCAATGGGCTGCCTTGAGTCATTTGAAGTGACCTTTCTGATACCTTTTTCCCTTTCTTTTCTGCAACCCTTTTGCTGGATTTACCCCCCATTCCCCCATTTCAATAGTGATAGCATGTGTTTTGTGTAGGGTCTTCTTTTTTTTTTTTTTTTTACCTCACACTGGGACCTGCAGCTCGGTGGAGGAGCTGTGCAGGCGCACCCCCCCTCTCTCGCCCGGGGGCCGGTGCTAGGAGGCACGCCCCTCCTTTCTCATCTGGGGGCCGGTGCTGTGAAGAGTACCCTCCCTCTCTTGCCCGGGGGCCGATGCTAGGAGGCACCCCTCTCTGGCGGGACCCTGGGGCCACCCGTTGCCCCCCCGCCTCTCCAGCAGAACTCCAGGACCACGCGGTGCGGTTCCCAGTCCTCCTCTCACCACTCCGCTTTTCCTCCTGGCAGCCGAGCAATGCAGCTGCTTCCCTAGAGAGAAAGAGACAGAGAGAAAAAGAGAGAAAGAGAGAGACTCCAACTCCCCCCTCAGATACGTTTCCCTCATAAACATGCTCACTCTCTTACTTAAAATAGACCATTTTGGAGTCTTACGGGGATCTGTGTATGTAGCTTAACGTTGTTGCAGCCTTAATTTAAAGTTATGACCGGTTCTTCTGTTGTTTCTCTTTGTTCCACGTCTGTCCCTTGTTCTTTGCCGCAACGGACCTGAAAACAGGCACCAAGTCCCCGAACTGCCAAAAATAGGCAGACGCACCTTTCAAGGACCATAGTACCTCCTCCCGGGGCCAACGGGCTTAGAATTCCTGGGTTTCGGCACCAAAACTGTGGGAAATATCCCTCTTTTTAAATTTAGAATGACAGCATAAACTCAGGGAACAAAGAAATAAGAAAGAATTTATTCAACGCGTTGGGTCTTTCTCGCACTGAGTTTCTGGGGGAAAGACCCCTTTGGTTTAAATTCCATACATTTTAAAGTTTCACAAAATCCCCACCCTTTTCAGATAATTGTAATATATTCATTTTTGCCTAAAAAGGTTTCTTTTCTCTGAAAAGGGGCTTTCCCTTTATCCCAATTGGCTGCAAGCCATCCCCTGTCAAAGATGATGGATCTTCCTTTGTTCTTATCCCAAAGAGAAAAGGAACCTCGTTTACAACATGGCCTCAAAACTTTTTAATTTTTAAGAATTTTCACATTTCCCTTATCTGGCTGAAAAAGACCCTGATACTCAAGTTCAGTCTTTGGAACTTGGATATCTTACAACTTCACCATATGCCTATATATATACAAAACCATATTTTTATTTCTCATACCTGTGCTACTAGAGCACAGGCTGCCTTGTGGGGTGTACCCCCTCTCCCTAGCTGGGGAACGCCTGCTCCTAATAGCAGGGACTCTGGTTTGCACCAACGAGACATGGGAGATGTTCTCCTGAAACTCCTCTCTGAGTTTTTGGTGGCCATCTCTAACTGCCTCTGTTAGAGTCCGGAGGGCTGCAGCCAGTTTCTCTATGGAAGAGATGTGGGTGAGGACATGTTGTGACCCATCCCAGAAAGGGGAGGTGTCATAGGTTTACTTGTTCTAAAAAACCAAGCAGGGAATTTTTCTCTCCCCTGCGTCCCTGTAAAATTCCTGTAAAAGAAAAATGTTGAATGAGGGACGGAGAAGGGGTTTGCCTAGGGTAATTGACGCACACAAAAGAACTAACTAGCAGGCCCGCATTCCAAGCTGATGGTCCTCCTAAAACTGTGGGGAGCGATGATGAGTTTTCTTTATTTCTCTCCTTGGAAACGGGGGCACTTGACTTTTGCCTTAACTCAGGCAAGGTGCATGTTGGAAAGGCTCTGAGGTCGTTTTGTTCTCAGCCTGGTCATCTGTCTGTTTTCTGGCCTCGACTTGCCTCCGTTTTCCTGCACCCTGTTCTGCCCCCAGCCCGGACCTGCTCAGACTTCATTGGGGAGGCTTGACCAACCTGCAGAGGAACTTTTTGGGGAGGAGGTCGCCCTCTCCCTCCTCCGCTCCCGTGTTTGGCAGCGGTTTGTGCCCATCAATGAAGGGGGGGAAATCCCGGACACAGCCAGCGGCAGACAGCATGAGTTTCGTGGGAAGACCTCGCCTTCTTTCCCCTTTTCCCCTTCCCCTTCTCGGGGGGGGGGGTGGGAATCTTCATTGTCAGTTTCTCCTGCACACAGGAACCCCACGTGATGACTGCCAGAGCCCAACAGCGCCCCCTGCTGACTACCACCAAGCAACTGCAGGCTCTGCACCTCCAGTGATCCAACAGTACCCCCTGCCGATCGTAGTTAGTATTGCACCAAAGGACAAGAAGTATTGAACTGTTTCCTTTTTTGAAGGGGACTTTATTCATCCACACGTCTCTTACCCCCTTTGCTCAATTCCTTGCTCATCGGGATACATTGCTCTTGAACCTGGAGGAAGTGATTCTTGAATATCAACCACCTCTCTTGGACCCGTTTTCCATGCAGGTCCTGTTCCCATGGGATTCTTCCAAGAAGATCTCTGAACAGGTTAAATTTAGCTCTCCTGAAGTCCATGGTTGCAATCTTACCTGCTGCCCTGCTTCCTCCTCAACCAGTACTGAACTTCACAATGTCATGGTCACTGCAGCAAAGGCTGTCCCCAACCTTCACATCTCCAACAAGGCCTTCCCTGTGATGCCTTAAAACATCATGAAGAAAAAACTCCAGGCCAATTTAGTATATAAGATAAGATAAGAAGAGCAAGTCCTTTAATTAGGCCCTCCGGCCCAGGGGAATACACAGAATGCGCGCGCGCAGCCAGGCAGTGGTTCTACAATTTTATAGTGTGGTACATCCAATGCCAGAACTGTCTGCCCCCCAGTTCCTCCCAGTTCTGCCCCCCGGATCGCCTCTTTGGGAGTTGAGTCTGGGGTTGTTGGGATCCCTTCTTCCTAATCTTCATCTTCTTCATCTTCTTCACAACACGTACAGTCCTTGGATCTCATCCAAAGTTCTGGAGTTGAAGGTTGCTATGTCTATCCGTTGTATCTTCTTGTCTGGGTCTAGGGTGCAATGTTCTTAAACAGAGGTGCTTTCTACAATTCTACCTTGAAAAGAAGTCTAAACACGCTAAAAAGGAATTTAGAAGGTTGGATATGAAATGAGGTAATAGGGTTGGGTAAACGTGCAAATTACTGTGCTAAAGGGTGGCATATCATACAGTTACATTAAAATCTGCATTTACTACACAGCTACTTCTAAAATCTACAAAAAGCTAAAAAATCCAAAAAGTTCAAAGGTATCACGTTTGTTAGTATGAGATCAAGCAGCACACCATTCTTTGTGGAGTCCTCCCCTACCTGTCACAGGAAGTTGTTATCAATTCTTTCCAGGAACATCCTGTAGTATTTGTGCTTTGCTGTGTTGATTCTCCAGCAGATGTCAGGGTAGTTCAAGTCCCCTACAAGAACCAGAGATTGTGACTGTGAGGCTACTTCAAGCTGCCTGTAGAAGGCCTCATTTACTTCCTCCTCCTGTTTGAGTGGTGTCTCAGTTTAATGAGACTGAAGTATTTTGCTAAGGAGGATGAGTTATGAGGAAGACCAAACACCTCCCTCTAAGCAATTGTAAATTCGAAATTAAGAAGCTCCAATTGAGGAAGTATGGAAAAAGGAAAAACGACAGCCCTTTATTAAAGGATATATGTGTATTGGCAGAACAACAAAAGAATACAAAAGCAACTAAACAATAATCCTCTACACCAAAAAAAAAGTCACCTTCTAAAAAGGAAACAGTTCAATATTTCCCCTTCTTTAGCGCAATTCTAACTACGATCGGCAGGGGGCGCTGTTGGATCACTGGAGGTGCAGAGCCTGCAGTTGCTTGGTGGTAGTCAGCAGGGGGCGCTGTTGGGCTCTGGCAGTCATCACGTGGGGTTCCTGCGTGCAGGAGAAACTGACAATGAAGATTCCCACCCCCCCCCCCGAGAAGGGGAAGGGGAAAAGGGGAAAGAAGGCGAGGTCTTCCCACGAAACTCATGCTGTCTGCCGCTGGCTGTGTCCGGGATTTCCCCCCCTTCATTGATGGGCACAAACCGCTGCCAAACACGGGAGCGGAGGAGGGAGAGGGCGACCTCCTCCCCAAAAAGTTCCTCTGCAGGTGGGTCAAGCCTCCCCAATGAAGTCTGAGCAGGTCCGGGCTGGGGGCAGAACAGGGTGCAGGAAAACGGAGGCAAGTCGAGGCCAGAAAACAGACAGATGACCAGGCTGAGAACAAAACGACCTCAGAGCCTTTCCAACATGCACCTTGCCTGAGTTAAGGCAAAAGTCAAGTGCCCCCGTTTCCAAGGAGAGAAATAAAAAAAATTCATCATCGCTCCCCACAGTTTTAGGAGGACCATCAGCTTGGAATGCGGGCCTGCTAGTTAGTTCTTTTGTGTGCATCAATTACCCTAGGCAAACCCCTTCTCCATCCCTCATTCAACATCTTTCTTTTACAGGGACGCAGGGGAGAGAAAAATTCCCTGCTTGGTTTTTTAGAACAAGTAAACCTACAACACCTGGTGACAGAGGACACAGAGAAGGCAGAGTCTTTGCATTGGTCTTCACTGACAAGACCAGCCCTCAGGAATCTCTGATCCAAGAGACCAGGGCAAAGGAATGTTGGAAGGAAGACTTTCCCTTGGTCAAGGAGGATAGGGTCAGAGAACATCTGGGCAGACTTGACATCCACAAGTCCATGGGCCCTGATGGGATGGATCCATGAGTGCTGAGAGACCCAGTGGACACCATAATGAGACCACTCGCAATCATCTTTGAAAGGTTGTGGTGATAAGGAGAGGTACCTGAGGACTGGAAGAAAGCAAATGTCACCATGGTCTTCAAAAAGGGCAGGAAGGAGGACCCAGGAAACTACCAACCAGTCAGCTTCACCTCAATCCCTGGAAAGGTAATGGAGTGCCTCATTCTGGAGTCCATGTCTTTCCACATGAATGACAAGAAGATGATCAGGAGTAGTTCAGCATGGATTCACTAAAGGTAAATCATGCTTGACCAACCTGATTGCCTTCTATGATGAAACAGCTATCTGGATGGATGAAGAGAGATTAGCGGATATTGTCTACCTTGACTTCAGCAAGGCTTTCGACACTGTCTCTCACAACATCCTCATAGGCAAACTCAGGAAGTGTGAACTGGATGAGTGGACGGTGAGGTGGATTGAGAACTGGCTGAATGGCAGATCCCAGAGGGTCATAATCAGTGGCACAGAATCTAGTTGGGGGCTTATCACTAATAGCGTCCCCCAAGGTTCTATACTGGACCCGGTATTATTTAACTTGTTGTGATAGTTTTCACTCTAGGCCTTCCTGCAGACCAGCTTGTAACCAGGAAGGAACTAGGAAGGTGACCACAGAAGTATTCCATGCTATTCCTTTACGTAACTTGAGGTATAAATAAAGCCAACGGGAGGGACCTCTCTTCTCTTCCTTTCCGGCGAGGTTCGAGAACGGTGGGTCCCTGTCTCGGTCTTGCTTATCTGGAACTGAGGCCTACAGTGACTGCTGTTATCTGCCACGCGTGAGGGGAGAGTGTTGGGCCGCGTCCAACCGTCCAGCTTCTCTCAAGGGAAGTGGTGAGATTTTGTCAGTTCTTTAGTTTGCTGGTTACTGGGTTTTTAGATCGTGTAGACCTGTTTTGTTTTTGTCCCTTTTCATCCTATTTTGTCCTTTTTCCCTTCTCCCTTCCCCTCTTCCCTTTAGGAAGCTATTTGGGGTTTCTGGGGTTATAGGTATATAATATTCTCACTGTATATATCTGTTTCATATGTAAAATATATATTTTTGCTATAGCTTTGGCTACTTGGTTTTTTTCTTCCCTCTCTGGGAAGTAGACCCTGTTGTCAAGTTTCGGAGTCTTGGCGGGAAGCCAGCTCAAAACTTGCACACTTGTTCATCAATGGCTTGGATGAAGGGGTAGATGTCTCTTCAGCAAGTTTGCTGATGACACAAAGCTGGGAGGAGTGGCCGATACCCCAGAGAGCTGTGCAGCCCTTTAGAAGGACCTCGACAGGTTGGAGATATGGACAGAGAAGAACTGTTTGAAATTCAATAAGGGAAAAGGCAGGGTCCTGTACCTGGGAAGGAATAACCCCAGGCATTGGGACAGGCTGGGGGCCGACCTGCTGGAAATCAGCTCTGCGGAGAAGGACCTGGGGGTCCTGATAGACAGCAAGCTGTCCATGAGCCAGCAGTGGGTCCTTGTGGCCAAGAAGGCCAATGGTATCCTGGTGTGCACATAAGGAAGAGCATTACCAGCAGGTCAAGGGAGGTGATCCTGCCCCTCTACTCAGCCTTCGTGAGGCTGCATCTGGAGCACTGTGTCCAGTTCTGGACTCCTCAGTACGAGTGAGACATGGAGCTCATGGAGCGCTTCCAGTGGAGGGTGACAAAGATGATTAAGGGACTGTCTCTTATGAAGAAAGGCTGAGGGAACTGGGACTGTTCAGTCTTGAGAAGAGATGACTGAGAGGGGACCTTATCAATGTCTATAAGTATCTGAAGGGAAGGTGTCAGAGGATGGAGCCAGGCTCTGTTTGGTGGTGCCAAGCAATAGGACAAGAGGGAATGGGCTCCATCCTCGACCCAGTTCTCTTTAACATCTTCATAAATGACCTGGATACAGGACTCCCAGGAATACTAAGTAAGTTTGATGGCAACACTCAAATGGGAGGAGCTGTCCACTCCCTTGGGGGCAGGGAGGCCCTGCAGAGAGATCTCGACAAATTAGAGAGATGGGCAATCACCAACCATATGAAGTTTAACAAGGGCAAGTGCTGAATTCTGCACCTGGGATGGGGCAACCCTGGATGTGTGTTTAGATTAGGGAACGAGAAGCTGGAGAACAGCATCACAAAAAGGGACTTGGGGGTGCTGGTCGACAGCAAGTTGAATATGAGTCAGCAGTGTGCCCTGACATCCAGGAGGGCCAACTGTGTTCTGGGGTGCATCAGGCAAAGTATCACCAGCCAGTTGAGGGACGTGATTGTCCCTCTCCGGTCTGCACTGGTGTGGGCTCACCTTGAGTACTGTGTGCAGTTTTGGGTGCCACAATATAAAAAACACATTAAGTTATTAGAGAGCTTCCAAAGGAGGGCCATGAGGATGGTGAAGGGTCTGGAGGGGAAACCTTATGAGGAGCAGCTGAGGTCACTTGGTCTGTTCATACTGGAGAAGAGGAGACTGAGGGGAGGCCTCATTGCGGTCTTCAACATCCTTACAAGGGGAAGCAGAGGGGCAAGTACTGATCTCTTCTCTCTGGTGACCAGTGACAGGACTCGAGGAAATGGCGTGAAGCTAAGGCAGGGGAGATTTAGGTTGGATATCAGGAAAAGGTTTTTCACCCAAAGGGTGGTTGAGCACTGGAACAGGCTCCCCAGGGAAGTGATCGCAGCACCAAGCCTGTCTGAGTTCAAGAAGCATTTGGACAACGCTCTCAGGCTCGTGGCATGACTCTTGTGGTGTCCTGTGCAGGGCTAAGAGTTGTACTTGATGATCCCAATGCCTATGGATTTTTTGGATTTTAAGCTTTTTGTAGATTTTTAGAAGTAGCTGTAGCTAGCTCACCCTTTAGCATAGCAGTTTACACATTTACCCAACCCTATTACCCCATTTCATATCTAACTTTCTAAGTTCCTTTAGCTTATTTAGACTTCCCTCAATGTAGGCCTTCTTTCTGTTTAAGAACATCGCACCCCAGGCCTCTACAAGATACCACAACGGACAAAACATCCTTCAAAACCCAGAATTTTGGAGGAGCTCCAAGGACTGAATGTGCTGTGATAAAGAGGAAGATGAGGAAGAGGGGGTCTCAGAGCCCCTAACTCAATTTCCAGAGGGGGGTGCCAGGGGGGTAGAACTGGGAGGATCTGGGGGGCAAATAGATCTGGGATTGGTTGGGATAATACCTTACATTGTGGAACCCCCTGGACATGGAGTGCACATCTGTATTCCCATGGTGGTTGAAGGCATTCTATTTAAACTACTCTCTTATCTCTACTAATAATTGCCTGGTGAGTAATTTTTTGGCTCCCGATTGATTCTTTCAGGCAGCAATCCTGATGGGTCCCTTCCAACTCAGCATATTCTATGATTCTATGATGCACAGGAAGTTCCACCTGAACATGAAGAACTTCTTTCCTGTGCGGGTGACCATGCCCTGGAACAGATTGCCCAAAGAGGGTGTGGAGTCTCCCTCACTGGAGATATTCAAGAACCATCTGGATGCAATCCTGTGCCATGTGCTCTAGGATGACCCTGATTGAGCAGGGAGGTTGGACTAGATAACCCACTGTGGTCCCTTTCAACCTGAACCATTCTGTGATTCTGTGATTTACTAGTCTTCTCTCAGGTCTCAAATCAGTATGCAAAACCCTTAAGCATGTACTTTACATGTATCCTGAATGTATCAGTGGGAGTTTAGCAGTACAATAATTTAGTCTTATCCTAAGTGTGAGTCTAAAGATAAGTTTTTCTGAGATTAACATAAGCATATACTTAAATAATTTACTGAGTTGGGACCCTAGTTCCCTTGGTTTGCATCTGACATAACTTCCTAGACTTATTTCCCTCAATCTAACTTGGACAAGAACATGGCACAAAGGGTAAGTTGAGTATAGTTTGGATGAAATTTTTGTTGTCTTGGGGTTTTTTTCCAGAATACTGGGTTCAAAGCCTCAGCTATCCTGAACACATTTTCTAAGAGATAAATCAATATAGGTAAAGTAATGAAATGACCATGCATAGTGAGAACAAGCTGACCTCTGATTAATGATATATTTAAAATCACAACATTTATTTCTTTATGCAATCAATATTATACAATGCTTGTTTTATGTTATCCTGCAAAAATTAATAATAGTAGCATGCTGTTGGATCTACTATTGCCCTAGTACCCAATGAAGCAAACCTTTTGGAAGGTAGACAACAGATAAAATTAATTTCCTATATTCAAATTCAATAAAACTTCTTGTTGAAGAAAATGGGAGTTTCTTGTTAGTTTTTCAATTTGAGGGACTTTTTTATGTTTTGAGGGGGAATTCTGATGTGGGTGGAGTGGAAAGAACATTACAGGGCTTTTTTATTTGGGGAGTCTACAAGAAAACAGGGATTTCTCAAATTCTTGCAAATTATCTATTCAGGCATCATAATGCTGTGCACAACAAACCAGGGTCATTGAAGATTAGAAAGGTTCTCAAAATGTTATGGGACAGATATCTTTATAACAATACAAAACTTGCTCTCAATGCATGATAACACAAGGGCATCATTGATATCTTTCTCTGTGGGAAATGACTGGATGGTAGGCCTTGAATTCGAGCAGTTGCAGCTCTGAAGTTGCAGAAGAATGTAAACAACTCTAAGGGAATATTTACTGCAATGCCGGACGGAACAGGCGTGGTGCAGCCGAGACCAAAGGTCACCAATCAAGATGTGTATAATGTCACCAATAACGGTGTGAACAGTGTCCTCAGGTCACCAATGACAATAAGCACAGTGTCTTCTGTGTCTCCAATAAAAGTTTGTACAGTGTCTTGTGCTGGGGACCTTTAACCAATTATGTTGTAGCACGATAGTATACAAAAGGTATAAAAAGAAACATTTGAGAGCAATAAAGTTGCCTTGTGCCTTTGCCTGCTATCGGAGTGAATTCTTGGCCGTCATCAATTGGTGAACCCCGACGCGATTTATTGCGCAGAAGATTTACTGCAAGGAAGATTCCTTGCATAAGGCCGCGGACCTTAGAGCGGTGATAGAGAAGATTTATTGCAGAAGATTTGCCACGGACCTTAGAGCGGTGACAGAGAAGATTTATTGCAGAAGATTTGCCGCAGACCTTAGAGTGGTAGCGAGGGGATTTATCGCCACGGACCTCAGAGCAGTAGCTGCGGACCTCAGAGCAGCGACGACGGAACCCCAACATAGCATTTGGCGGCAGACCTTAGAGCCGAGCGGCGGACCTTAGAGCCAAACTTACAGACACCTGGAAAGAAGGTGAGCCGTTGGGGAATAAATTATGGGCGCACAGATATCTGTAGAAGAAAAATCCATTTTAACAATACTAACAAAAATATTAGAAAAATGTGATGTTAAATATAAAGAATGTGCCCTTGCTTGTCTGGTGCAAGAATAATGGAGTTAATGCGGATGCTCAGACTGCATTCTGTATAGAAACATGGGACAATGCAGGCAAGGTACTTTTTGACGCAGCTACTAGGGGGGATATGGTAGCTACAAATTCCTTAACTACTTGGAGGTTTGTAATCGACTCCTTGAGGCAGCTCAAAGCAGATCGGAAAGCTGCTTCTGCAACGAGTAACGCTCTGCAACCTGAGGTATCTGGGACTGCATCCGGAACTGCTGCAGCGGGTCCCTCTCAAGCCCCCCCGTCTACAGAGCCCCAAGGGGAATTAACTGCGTCCCATCGTAATAGTGTTGGGAAGCCAGGGACCGGTCCTGCTATGGACTGTGCAAAGGTCCCGCTGCCCCCAGACACGGGAGAAGGGTGGGAGACACCTGCCCAGCTGTCATTACCTTTGAATTTGTGACAGTCGGAGTCTAACCCACGGGAGGTGAGAGAGGAGCCTATGTTAATAGATTTGTCGACTGATGAGAAAGCTGGAGGTCCGAGATCTTGTCCCCTGAGTTCTCGAGCGGAGCCTCCTGTGCCTCCTCTCCCCCCAGGACAGCATGTTTTGACCATGCAACCAGTGCAGGTTTCTATCTCTGCTCCAGACCCTTGCAAGTTTTGGTAGAAGATAAAAGTGCGGGCTCTAGAGGAGGGAGACTCAAGGGCACAAGTCCTTGGGAGTGGCCCATTACTCACATTCCCTGTAGTTTGTAACAATGGCAAAGAGCCTGATGAGTGGGAACCATTCAATTATTCTATCATTAAGGACCTGTGTCAGACTGTTATGCATCATGGGTTTAGCTCACCTTTTGCACAGTCTTTAATTAGAGGAATTTGGGTGAGTGAGCTTACTACCTGTCGCACAAGTATGCTTTAACCCAACTCAGGTCTTGATGTTCGAAGTGCATTGGAGGAGGCTGGCAGAACAGGCATCACTGGGAAATTTGGAACGCTCTCAGGATGACCCTAGGTTTGGTGCAGGCCTGCCTCAGTTGCTTGGAGATGAACCACTTAATCAGCCACAATTGCAGGCTCGGCTTCACCCTCTTATCTTGCAGCAAACCAAAGAACTCGCTGGTCAAGCCTTGCTTCTTGTCCCTGAGACAGGTAAACCAAAACAATCGTGGACAACCATTAAACAGAAGACTAATGAGCCGTATGTGCAGTTTATCGATAGACTGAGAGAAGCACTGGAAAAGCAAGTGCTTAATGAGGAGGCTCGGAACACACTTATATTGCAGTTAGCCCGAGATAATGCTAACGTAGACTGCAAACGTGCACTGCTACCTCTGCGTAGTAATGCAAGCCTGGTTGAGATGATAGAAGCCTGTGAAAAAGTGGGCTCTATGTCTCATCAGATGGAGACCATGGCTGCTTCGTTTGCAGTGGCAGTAAAAGTAGAGAAGAAGCGTTTTCATTGTAGGCAACGTGGACATTTCAAAAAGCAATGCCCACATAGGTCCACCACTGCACCCAACTCAAATTCTATGTCATCTTGCTCACGTTGCCACAGACCAGGTCATTATGCTAAACAATGCCGTTCCAAGTTTACTCTACAGGGACAACCACTGGCTTCGGGAAACGGGAGGCGGAGCGCGAGGGGAGTTCGCACGCAGACACAAGTTGCTCCCCAGAGTCCGTTCCAAGCTTATGCGACCGACTCACTGCAAGGACAACCGGAAGTGCCGGAGTGGATGTTTCCACAGCAGCAATAACTACAATTGAGGACTCCAAAGTGCATAAGGTACCATTGCAAGCACACGGGCCATTAGGATATGGTTTAAGCACTTTACTAGTGGGACGCTCTAACGCCACAATACAGGGGCTTTTTGTTCTCCCAGGTGTCATTGATGCAGATTATACAGGACAAATTCAAGCCATGGTGTGGACCCCCTCCCCGCCAGTCGTTATACCAGCAGGGAGCAGAATAGCACAACTGGTACCTTTTGTTGCGAAGGTCCCGGTAGCAGACTCACAGGTGAGACAAACAGGGGGTTTTGGGTCTACAGGTGCTCCACAAATTTACTGGACAACAGCCATCAGTTCAGCTAGGTCAACTATGACCTGTGTGCTCACACTAACACAGGGAGATTCAAAGAGCTTGCGAATCAAGGGAATGATTGATACCGGTGCTGACGTCACTATCATAGCGCACAAGGATTGGCCAAGAGACTGGCCTACGGTGTCAGCGGGAGACGCGATAGCTGGAGTAGGCGGAACTACTCAAAGCTTCCAAAGCAAATTTCCTGTACAAATTGTGAATCCTGATGGACAGGTAGCAACAACAAGACCTTTTGTTGTCATGGTACCTCTGAACCTGTGGGGAAGGGATGTTTTGAGCATGTGGGGAGTTTCTGTTGGAACTAATCAAAAGGATTTTTCCTAGGGGTCACTGTGAGTGAGGGCATTAAGCGACCCACTCTTAAGCTGCAATGGCTAACTACAACTCCCGTGTGGGTGAATCAGTGGCCCCTGGCACAGGAAAAATTGCTTGCCCTCCATGAGTTGGTGAAAGAGCAATTAGAGCAGGGTCACGTAGAACCCTCTCATAGCCCATGGAATACGCCTGTGTTTGTAATCAAGAAAAAATCAGGAAAGTGGAGGCTTCTTCATGATCTGAGGCAAATAAATAGAGTTATGAAAAGTATGGGAGCATTGCAACCTGGCATGCCTTCCCCTACAATGATTCCAATTGGTTGGGACATTCAAATCATTGATTTAAAAGATTGTTTTTTCACCATTCCATTACATCCAGAAGATGTTGAGAAGTTTGCCTTCTCTGTCCCAGCAATTAACAATCAGGAACCTTGTCAGCGCTATCAATGGACTGTTTTGCCTCAGGGGATGAAAAATAGCCCCACTATCTGTCAGTGGTATGTAGCTCAAGCTTTGTCCGAGGTTCGGAGACAATTTCCACAGGTGTATTGTTATCACTATGTAGATGACATTCTTATCACTGCACCAACTCAAATGCAATTGCGCCAGGTTATGCCAGTAGTGGAACGGTCGATGCATGCATATGGGCTACAAATTTCCCCAGAAAAGGTGCAATCTCAAGCACCATGGAAATATTTGGGAGTCAAAATTTTGGATCAAACGATTCAACCACAAACTGTCCAAATTTCACAAGAGGTCAAAACACTGAATGATGTACAAAAACTTGTGGGTACCGTCAATTGGATACGACCCTTACTTGGTCTGACCAATGCTCAATTGGCCCCTCTGTTTCAATTGTTAAAAGGTGACAGTGATTTACTCTCTCCTAGAATATTAACTACAGAAGCAAAGACTGCACTGCGCTTAGTAGAAAGAGCAATAGAGACCAGAAAAGCATACCGCCTTGCAGAAGACCATCCTCTTAATTTGTATGTGGTAATTAATGTTTGTCATCCAGTTGGTCTGTTAGGACAATGGGACACCCAATGGAGAGATCCCTTGCATTTCATTGAATGGATTTTTTTGCCCCATCAACTATGCAAAACTGTGAGCACCCTTGTTGAGCTAGTTGCCAAGGTAATCTGTAAGGGACGGTAACGTTGTCTCCAGCTTACTGGCAGGGATCCCCAGAATATTGTTTTGCCCATGCGCCAGGATTATCTGGACTGGTGTTTGCCAAACAGTGTTGATCTCCAATTAGCATTACTGCATTTTGCAGGTGAGATCTTGTTTCACATGCCCTCTCACAAATTTTTGCAGCTTCATTTGGAATTACACCTGATGGAAAGGCCCTTGTTATCCCCTGTCCCCGTTAAGGGACTTACAGTATTTACGGATGGGTCTGGAAAGACAGGGAAAGCGGTGGTTACATGGAAAGAACAAGGTCAGTGGCATGAGCTAATAGACCAGGAAGATGGCTCCCCTCAATTAGTGGAACTCCATGCTGTAGCAATGGCATTTCAATACTTCTCTAGTGTTGCTTTGAATCTAGTAACTGACTTTGCCTATGTAGCAGGAATCCTGCAACGTCTAGATCGTGCTACTTTAAAAGAAGTAAATCACCAACGGTTATTTCATTTACTAAAGCTTCTATGGTATGAGCTGCAGCACCGGACACAGTCCTATTATGTTCTGCACATCCGTAGCCACACTGGTTTGCCTGGATTCATCTACGAAGGTAATGCGCGGGCCGATGCATTGGCAGCCCCTGCGTGGGCTGCTCCTGTACCAGACAAATGGCAGCAAGCAGTATCTTCTCATGCCTTTTTTCATCAAGGTGTACGAGCTTTGCAGCGTCAGTTTGACCTTACAAATGGTGAAGCAAGGGACATTGTTGCATCTTGTGGAGACTGTCAACCTCACATACCATTACCCTCAACAGGTGTTAATCCCCGCGGGTTACGAAGTCTGCAAATTTGGCAGACAGACATGACGCATGTCCCTGAATTCGGTCGCCTCAAATATGTCCACGTGTCAGTCGATACACACTCAACTGTGCTGTGGGCCTCTGTCCATGCTGGGGAAAAAAGCAGGGACGTTATTGTGCATTGGCGTCAAGCTTTTGCTGCTTTAGGTGTTCCCCATCTTATCAAGACTGATAATGGCCCAGGTTATACGGCAAACAGAACTTCTAACTTTCTTAACCAATGGGGCATTTCTCATGTTACAGGTATCCCGCATTCCCCTACAGGTCAAGCCATTGTAGAACGTACCCATCAGACGCTGAAGCGAATGCTCGAAAAACAAAAAGGGGGAATGCATGGTGAAACACCACAGAATCGGATATGGAAAGCAGTGTACACGCTAAACCACCTCACGGTACCTCCTAATGCAGAAAATCCTGTGATCATAACGCACTTTTTACCATTGCAGGGAGCAGGAGATGAACTCCGGCCTAAGGCCAGAGTCCTAGTCCGTAATCTTCAGACACGAGAATGGGAGGGTCCGTGGGAGCTTATTACCTGGGGACGTGGGTATGCTTGTGTTTCCACAGATGCCGGACCCCAGTGGTTTCCTGCCAGGTGTGTGCGTCCTGCTACTGGCCGTGGTGACAATCAAGAGCGACCTGAACCCAATCAGAGGCGATCTGAATCTCCAGCAGCTGACCCCGTGGAACAGTAAAAATGTCTGGGTCACCTTGATGAAGGCTTTAAATCAGACCACCTTTTATGCCTTGCTTGCACAACCTGAGCAGCCTTTTCACACCTGTTTAGTGGGAACTCCACTAAATGGCAGCAAGGTCAGTCTTATTGTTGCAGATATAACTAAGACTCACAGAACCTCAATGGCAGTTTGTAAGTCAATGAAAACTTGTATGGAGCATTGGGACAGTTGGGACGATAGCCTTCCGATTACCTTAGAACCCCAGGAAATAGATATATTAGGAAGTTTATCAACTGAAAACTGTATTTACTTTAACTATATTGATGGTCACGTCACACGGGAAAAGAAAGAGATAATTCTGCAAGATGTTTCTCCTAGCATAAACCTTTACCAAAATAGTTCTGCTTGGTGTCAACACCTGGGACGTGATAAAACAAAGCCCGCTTCAGGAGTTGAAGTCGCAAGAAAATTGCCTTGTGACCTGTTTCTCATATGTGGAGATAGGGCCTGGCCAGGAATTCCAGGAAAGATAAAAGGAGGACCTTGTACCATTGGTCGCCTGGGACTGTTGACACCAACCCAGAAACTCTTATTAAATCACACTCACCTTCACACACATGCACGATATAAGCGTAGTTTAGTATTGACACCTGCATGTAAAGATGACATATGGTTGTGGAATCGTGGTGAGATCGTAGCTTCTTCGGTGTTTGCGCCCGGAGTAGCAGCAGCTAAAGCATTGGGAACACTAAACAGAATGGCTTGTTGGGTAACCAAACAAGTAAACAAAACGTCTCAGGTTTTATATCAATTAGCAACAGATGTAGATAGTGTTCGTCATGCCACACTTCAAAATAGAGCTGCTGTTGATTTTTTGCTTTTAGCACATGAACACGGGTGTCGGGATTTTGAGGGAATGTGTTGTATGAATCTATCAGATCATTCTGAATCTATATACAAAAGCATAGCAGACCTACAGGTGGCAAATCAAAAGATAACACAGGACACAGGATTTTTTGGCATTGATGGGTGGTTGAATGGATGGGGTCTTAGTGCCTGGATCAAGCAAGTAATAAAACTAGGCCTTTATTGCCTCCTGGTACTTATAATAATTGTATTGCTACTACCGTGTTTGTTATCCTTTCTGCAAAGGGCCCTGCAGGGGATGATAAACTCGGCTTTTGTAGCAGAAAAACAAAAAGGGGGAATTGTGGGAAATGACTGGATGGTAGGCCTTGAATTCGAGCAGTTGCAGCTCTGAAGTTGCAGAAGAATGTAAACAACTCTAAGGGAATATTTACTGCAATGCCGGACGGAACAGGCGTGGTGCAGCCGAGACCAAAGGTCACCAATCAAGATGTGTATAATGTCACCAATAACGGTGTGAACAGTGTCCTCAGGTCACCAATGACAATAAGCACAGTGTCTTCTGTGTCTCCAATAAAAGTTTGTACAGTGTCTTGTGCTGGGGACCTTTAACCAATTATGTTGTAGCACGATAGTATACAAAAGGTATAAAAAGAAACATTTGAGAGCAATAAAGTTGCCTTGTGCCTTTGCCTGCTATCGGAGTGAATTCTTGGCCGTCGTCATTTCTCCATTTTGAAATATTACAAAAAAATGCTACATATAGCAGATCACTGTATATACATAATTTATAAAAGTTTTATTTCCTTTCCTGTTTTCTGATAGCAGAATTTTTAAAATAAAATAAATTGTTTAATTTAATGGTGGAATACTTCATTATAGAAAATAAAGTTTTACATGTGACTCTGTGTATTTTGTTTATGTTTTATACAGTAATAGGGTCTTAGTTAGCTATTACACTGGACAACTTTGTTTGCAATTCTTGTGTGAAGTGAATTACTGCTCTCAGACATTCGGTATGAAGTGGCCACTTCTTGTTTGGTTGCATGGGGTACTGTATACTCAGGAAAGGTGTATCTTCACCTATTCTTTCATTTTCTATTTCACTCTCAGAACTTGTGTCAGAGCCTATTTCCACTCTGCTGGAAATATGACCATCAGGCTTTGTTCTTTTTACCCTCTTGATGTTGATGAATTTCTTTGGAGGTTCCTGTGCTGACTCATAGTCTTGCATTGCCCCATATTCCTCATCCTTATGAGAAATAAATAATCTGGTTTTATTATAAGCAAAATGAATTTAGTGGAAAACAGAAGGGGGTGAAATTTTCTTTTCTTTCATTTAATTCCAAGGGGTTTTTTAGGCATATCGCGAAAGCTGTAAGGTGGAAGGTCCTGTCTGGGTCTGACGCCAGGGAACCTTTGCGTCCAGGAATAGGGAAAAATATAAAAATAAAAATGTACCCTCTGCTGCATGGTTGGCCTTTGTGTGCGGAGAGACCCCTCTGTACAATGTACAGGGGGGTATGTCACAAATCAATCAAGAGGGAGGGTAACACCCCCTCCTGAGTCCGAGAAATTACCTTTTAAGATAAAATACCTGACACCTACAGAATATGTAACAGCTTATGTAACCAAGAGGACACAAAAAGGCACGTTTTTCAAACGGCGGTGTGCTTTCTAGGCCCATGTGACTTAGGATTGCATGCAGCGCTGCAATAAAGAACTTCTTGCTGCAATTTTCCTTGTCCTGCAGGTATTTTTGCCGTTTTCTTAAATTGGAAGCAAGTATTTTTTCTACTTCCTCTAATATTCTCAGGGGACTAGGTGGCACACTTTTGCTCCTTTAGGCAGAAATGTGGTGGAGTTGAACTGCTGAAGGTGGTAGTCATACTTCTCCCATACTTGCAGTGGGGGGACCAGAAACAGCAGGATCTGCTCTTTCATGAAAAGACTCGTGACCACAGAGGGACAGATGTGGTTAAACTGGAAACTAGTGGGCATATTTTGGAAGAAGATGACTTTGGAGAAGTCAGTGTGTGAAAATCTACAAGTGACCTGATCAGGTGTGGTCATACCTGAATAAGGACACATGCACAAAATTTTCAAGCATGTAGGCAGGGACACATAAATGGTGATGATCCTGTTGTCTGTAAGGGAAAAAGGCAGAAGTTTCTCTGAAGATCCTCAGTATCCTCACACTAGACTGTAAATACAAAGTAAACATCCTTGCTGATATTAATCCTATGATATATGAACCTATGTGGTGGGTTGACCCCAGCCAGCCACAGAGCCGCTTGCTTATTCCTTCCACCCAGTAGGATGCAGGAGAGAATAGGAAAAGCAAAAGTGAGAAAATTCATGGGTTGAGATAGAGGCAGTTTAATAAGTGAAGGAAGGCAGGGGAGGACACAAAGCAATGCAAAAGCAATAATTCACTACTGATGCCTCAGAGCTTTTTGGATTTTTTAACTTTTGTAGATTTTAGAAGTAGTTGTGTAGTAAATGTAGATTTTAATGTAGCTGCATTATATCCCTTACCCTTTAGCATAATAGTTTACACATACCCAACCCTATTACCCCATTTCATATCAATCCCTCAAAATTCCATTAGCATGTTGAGTCTTCTTTTCAAGGTAGGATTGTAGAAAAACACCTCTGTTTAAGAACATTGCATCCTAGGCCTGGACCAGAAGATACCATACAGACAAAGCAAACTTCAAGCCCAGAACTTTGGAGGGGCTCCAAAGACCGTACGTGTTGTGAAGAAGATGAAGATAAGGAAGAAGGGGTCTCAAAGACCCCAGATCCAATTCCCGAAGGGGCGTGTTGGGGGGCAGAACTGGGCAGAGTCGGGGGGCAGAACTGGGGGGTGGATAGATCTGGGATTGGACAGACCATATTATAAAATCATAGAACCACTGTCTGGGGGTGCGCGTGTAGTGTGTATTCCCCTGGGCCTGAGGCCTGATTAAAGGACCCGCTCTTTTTATCTTATACACTAAATTGGCATGGAGTCTTTTCCTCCGCCATCTCTTTAGGCAACACTACCACAAGCAGATCAATGTCCAACCAGTCTCTGAGCAATGGATACCCTGGAAGATCCCTGCCCCTTCTTTCACTACACCATTTTTACTGATGAGTATGACATTATATGGCATGGAATATTCCTTTGATCAGTTTCAGTCAGCTGTCCTGGTTGTGTCCTCTCCCAGTTTCTTGCCCACCCCTAACCTACTTGCTGGAGGGGGACAAAATAAGAAAAAGAGAGAGCCTTGACACTGTGCAAGTCAAAACATTGGTGTATTATCAACACTGTTTTGGTCACAAATCCAAAAGTCAGCACCATATGGGCTGCTATAAAGAAAGTTAACTGCATCCCAGACAGATCTAGTACAGCCTATAAAGCAACTAACTTTTGAGACCCTTGGGAAAAAAGTCTGAGAACAAGAGGAATGCATCAGAACTACAAGGTTTGTTTGTATAGGAAAAGCCAGAGAGATACCATAAATTCTTTGCTGACTCTAGGAATGGGGTCCAGAAACCTGAGGATGGACAGAAACAAAATTAAGTTGCAAGTATTTTCTCAGAAGGAGAATGGCTGGTTCACTTCAGGCAGTATTTTCACAGGACTTGGAGCTTAAGAAAATGAAGATGGTGAAAAAACAAAATGAACTGAGTATCAGTTCTCTATGGCTTCACCCATTTCTGTCAAACCAGGCTGTGCCAGATGAGGGAGAAAAACAAACCTTGGATAAAAACTTCAGGCTAGATTTTGCCAACTTTAGGTATCCAGAGAAAGATTTGCAATACAATCCCAACAACATAGTACTGTTCCACGCCTTGGCTGCTAGTTGCCTCAGCTGTTAGTAATAGTCTCTTCAGCTCTTGGATGCCTTCTTCTCAGCCCTTAGTGACTTCCCCTCAGTTTGGCAGTAGCAGTTGACTTTGGAGCGCTCCTGATCAAGAGAAGGTAAGGCAAGTCTGCTTGAACCATCCTCAGTGGGGTATTCCCTTGGTCAGATCCAGCTAAGGAAGCAACAGGTTGCTGAAGGCCAATCATTTCCTGAACTGTTCATGCTGCATCATGAGGGCTTGCCTGCAGGAATAGCTTGAGGTGAAATTCACAGCTAATCCATGCAGTTTTGTTTATTGGAGTGCCTTTGGGTTACCTAGCTAGCAGTTTCAGAGGAAAAATGCCAGAAATATCTTGCATTTTAGAGTATATACAGTGGCCCATCTACCTGTCATGCAGATAGCCCCTGACAGACTCCAGGTATCTCACACACCCTTGTAACAAGACCTCAAGAAGATAAAAATGACAGATGCCCTAAAAGGACTCCCACCATTGCCTCTCACAAAGGCAACTTTAACTCTGGTTGAGGGTGACCCATTTACATGGAAATGTGAATGCTCAGTTCTGTGTCTGAGGCATGCTCAGGGATCCAGGTCCTTCCTTGGGTTGCCCAGTGGGGATATATGCAAATGTTGGCTTAAACCATATAATGTGAGCTGAAAACATATACAGCCCTAGCCCGTTCCAAAGAGAAAGCTTAAAGGTGTTAGTTTAACCACTTCATGGCAAACATACTGGCTTGAGCTCTAGTGAAAGAGGCTCATAGTCACCCTTAGCTCTTGTTCTCAGCTGACAGGCAGTAGTAACTAGTTTCATTCTGCAAAGTTCATCATATAGCTGAGTCTTTCACAGCAGAGAAGGTGTTTATGAGCTTCTCTGTTGTGAGATGGGCAAGGATTTCCGAAAATATAGCTTTTTGTGTCTTCCAGGATAATGCATAAGAGTGGGTCTTTTAATATCTATATTGATTTTATTTCAAAATTGTGATGGAGCTGTGGGGATTGGAGAGTAGAGGAAATACAACCTTGATTTACTAATTCACTGCACAGAAACATTAGATTGCTTCAGAAAATCACTTATCTTCTATTCTCCTGTATGTTTGAGTCACTTTTAGTTGTAAACAACTCTCATTTTTTCCTTTATATACAATCAGTTTCTCTCTCAGTAAAAAATTGTCGTGTTTCTTGCATGCTAAAAATTAGCATTAAATTAAGCCCCATCTATTTCCTGTATTCAGAGTTCACAATCATTTCAGGCACAGGGCTAGGCCATCAGTACCTAGAAAATTATTGCAGAAATGTTGCTGTATTTTTTTCCTGGAATGATATGTTCAAGAGATGCAGTATTTGGAGAAGTATATTCCTTCTCTTCCTCTTCCCCAAGTCTACCTAGTTTGTGTCAGAAACTGCCTAGGGTATCCTAGGAAGTCCAGAAAGACCGTATAAATTATCTTTGCTCCTCACACAGGCCCAAATATACTAAACTATAATACACTTCATGAGCATGACCTTGGCAGTACATTCCATATGGTCCCCAGAGAGGAGACATTGCAATATTTACTGTTGTAGGTCCTGATCCAGCAAAGCACTTAACCACATGCTTAGTTTTATTCATATGGTCAATCCCATTGTTTTCAACTGGACTAACCATGGGATCAAAAGTTAAGAACATGTTTAAATGCTCTGCTGGATTGAGGCCGTAGATATTTATATGATTTGGATCATGAAAGATGCTACATACCCCATCTAATGACAGTTAAATTCCAGGGCAAACTACAGACTCTTTTCCACACATAAACTAAAGCAAGAAGAGAAACAGACATACCATTGTTGTCCCAAATATGGGTTCTTTTACCCTGTAGTGGGTTGACCTTGGCTGGACACCAAGTGCCCCACCGGAAAAGGGGAGAGAGAGTAAGATGGAAAACGACTTGTGGGTTGATAAAGCAGTTTACTAAAGCAAAAAAAGAAAAGATTGAACGTGCAAAAGCGAAGTGGAAAATAACAAGGTTTATTCTCTACTTCCCATCAGCAGCGATGGCTGGTCACTTCCGAGAAGCAGGGTTTCAGCACTCATAATGGTTTCTTAGCAGGCAGCCATTGTAAACAACAAATGCCCCCCTTCCTGCTCCTTTCCTTAGCTTTTATATCTGAGCTGACGTCATATGGTATGGAATATCCCTTTGGTCAGTTTGGGTCAGCTGGCCTACTTGGGTCCCCCACCAGAATCTTGCCCTCAATTGGGGAAGGAATGTTACAGTACTGATGCTGTGCTCAGCAGTAGCCAAAACACTGATATGTAATCAACACCTTTCTAGCTACCAATGCAAAGCACAGCACTGTGAGGGCTGCTATGGGGAAATAAATTCCATCTCAGCCAGACCTGATACACGTCCAGTGTGCAAGAAGCCAATCCACACACAGAGGCAAGATAGTTGATTTTATTTCATATCTATGCAGAGATGGGTGCTAGGTGGTGAATCCACAAAGACACCACACCTTCAGCATGCCAGATGCTCATTTTTATACACTTCAAACAATAAAAATTCAGCATTTCCCGTATACGTAGCAACGTAAAGCTAATTGGCTTTGCATTTTGTCATCTCCATTTAAAGATACAATGCAGACTTATTTTACCGCGGGTGCTCTATGAGGAAGGGGCTTATGTGAGTAAGGGGCGATCATAGCCTGTGGGCGGGTATTTTACTATGTTAATGACTAAGGTTAGCACAAAGTTCAGGCAAAGTTCCCCTTTGACTTTACCAACAGTTTCATTTTCTTTGTATTTTGCTTTACAGTGTCTTCCTGTTCTTAACTTCTCAGGTCATGGCTCTTGGATCCTGCAAGTTTAGTTATTCCCTCATTTTTCATGAGTTCTTTTATTTTCCTATACTATACTTCAGTGAATTTTTAACCTTCTCATGGTACTTTATTCAACACTATGTTTAGTGGTCCTACAAGACACATTCATAGAATCATAGAATGATAGAACCATAGAATATGCTGAGTTGGAAGGGACCCATCAGGATCATCAAGTACAACTCTTAGCTCGGCACGGGACACCACAAGAGTCACACCAGGAGCCTGAGAGTGTTGTCCAAACGATTCTTGAACTCAGACAGGTTTGGTGCTGCGATCACTTCCCTGGGGAGCCTGTTCCAGTGCTCAACCACCCTTTGGGTTGATGCCTAAAATGGGAGAAAAAACTCACTAGACAATGAGTGTAGATAAGATAGAGAGTAGCTCTTTATTGAAGGCTTCCTGGTGCATGGAGTAAAAAGTACACACGAGTGTACAGGGCTTCGAAAATTTTATAGTACTAATATAGTACTAATTTAGAAAATTCATTATGAAGGGTGAGAATAGGGTTTGGTAAGTGTCAACTGCTATTCTAAAGTGTGAGAAAATACACAGCCATACTAAAAATCCATATTTACTACACAGTTACATTATAATTTACAAAAAGCTAAAAATCTTAAAAATTCTAAGGCATCAGTCCCCCCTTTAGAGACTTGACAAAAAACTCTATCTTGTCCAGTCTCTACCACCTATATTTGACATCATACCAGAAAGATGACCAACACCTACAGCATCAGTTCATAGAATGAACTATTATACAGATACTAACTATGTATATAACTAATATAAACAGTTGTTTTACTTAGGTCCAGATTGGTAACTATCAAGTCAGTTTATAGAAGATATCTCTGAAACCCAATGAGATATCTACAGGAGTTGCCTGCTGTAGAATTTCAGCTTTTTTCCAAATTTCAGCCAAATCCATAGTATAAATCCAACAATCACTTCTTATGAAAAATATTGGATACATTTTGAACTAGAGCCAAATGTAAATTTTGGTGCTAAACCTAATTCATAGTTACCAGTGATATTAGACAATACACACAGAAAAACAGTTTAAACATCATCTTCTTCATCTGTAACAGTCTCTGTTGTTCCACTTGTCTCAGGAGCAGAGGCTCTCTTAACTCTGGAGTAGCGAATACAGGGTCCTTTGCCAGCAACCTGGACCACAATGAGGGTGGTCAGCAGAACTTGAAATAGTTCTTTCTACTTAGCTTGCAGAGGGGTCTCAGTCCCACCATTTAACATAGGCTCAGTCTCTGGGTTGGAACAGATGAACAGGTGTGTCCAATCCCATGGGTCTAGATGACATGATGAATCTCTGCAGTTTCTGCAAAGTAGAGCCTAAACTATTAAACAATTCTGAAAATTAATTTTCCCTTATATGAATATAGGGATCATAGGGACTTATGTTGTTTCTCCCCCTTGATTGTATGCGGATTCTCAGAAAGGCCATAGGCAAGGCCTGAACCCATGTCATACATGTTTCTTGACAAACCCTGCTTATTTGTGCTTTGAGAGTTAATGAAGTGTGACTCTGTCTGATGACAATCTCAAAGGAATCCCAAATCTTGGAATTCCTGCATCTTGACTGTATGAGAGGAACTGGGCTTTTATATTATAAAGTGACTGACTGCTAGTCACAAATCTATAGGCCAGTTAGGAGCTTACCCAAAGCAGGCTGTGTCTAGGGTTTGATGTAACGCCAAACAGTACCCTGGCACTGTCAGTAGCTCATCACAGAGAGCCTGCATTCTCTGAACAGATTCCAGGCCTTATCAGGGGCAGGTCATCCTGCCACAGTCTGCCCCTGACTACAGTCAATCATCTTTACCTCATGGAGTGGTCGTGCAGGGGCCTCTTGCCTCCATGTAGGCAATATGCGAGCCAGGTCCCATGGGAGGGTTCACAAAACCAGTCTCTCGTTTGCAGTGCTGTAGTCACCTTCTTACCCCCTTGCCTCCTAACACAGGACTTCTCTTCTGTGAAGCTCAGCACTTCACACACTCCTAGATGCCACTGAATGACAAAACATTTTAGAGACAAATTTAAGGTAGATACATTTGATCTCATTATCACACGAAATCCTGTGTGGATTTCTCAGACCAACCCAGGGAGGAATATCTTTCACAAGCTGTAGTAATCAGAGAGGAGACGTAGATATTCCAAACGATGCTTGCAAAATGCTGCCAAACTGTTGGGACAAAATATGTGCAAATATGAGCATTGCAAACTTCAAAACAATTGATGTAGCAAAAACAATATGTTTTCAATTCTGCTGCCGTATGGGACACCTGTGAAAGAAGAAAACTCGGTCCCACTTAGACCTGTTAGAAAGAGGCAGCAATCTAACAATCAAACTAACAATAAAAGAAACCTAAAAGGCAACAAAGGATAGAAGATAACAAAATACAATAGTCATTGCACCGTATGGTGCTTCGACAGTATTATTCAAATTGGAGTAGCTGATCCTTTTAGGGTCTTTTCAGTATGGATACAACAGTTTCTGTCCAACCTAAGTGTGCTCTAATTTCTTACCCCAATTTAGATTCAAATTCAAAGCCTGATCCTTGTATACACACCACCTTTGGAGGCCACAAGCTGATCCAAAGCCATTCAATTCTGTTAGAGTGCCTTTGGAAGGCTGGTAATTTTGTTTTACAATAGTTCTTAACCATGACAGAAGCTTTCCCACAAATTGGTCTTTCTTGTTTACTTACTCCTGACCTGAGATCCATCTCAGGAATTCCTGTTACAGTCCAAAACTTTTTGTCTTGGTGTATCAGATGATAAAGCCTCTTGTCTTGATTACCTCACTTGCAGTTATTAAGGTATGTTCTGTTATTCGTTTACCATTCTGCACAAAGTTGTTTCCATCCATATTACTCCCAGACTGGGTTCTCTAGTGGCACGTCCTTCAAGTCTGTCTGCTGGAATAGACCTTCTGCAAACAGTCATATTCTGATACATTGTTAGTTCACGTTGAGGACAAAAACAGTGGCCCCTTCTTTTGTTCAAGTGCTGTTTGTACCATATGAGGTATACATATACATACTGATGATTAATATACCAGTGGCTCCCACAGCCCCCCAAGCTGAATCAGAGCACAGAGGGCAGTAATATTCACCACAGACTGCAAGCCTGGAGCAAACTCAGAATACACAGTGGCCAACACAGATAGTCCTTTACTTTGATTAGAAGATGGTAAGGCTTCCAATACAGCAGTTAACAAGCAAACCTCCTTCACCCACACCCCCCTTTCCGTCTTAGGCAGTCCAGCGGGAGGGGGAAGGGGCCGTTGGACAGTGCCGGCCGACTGGCCTCCCGCAACCCCCATTCTTGGTTCCCCACAGGGGTGGGGTGACGGCCAGTCCAGCATGGGCTCCCCTCAGGAGCCCCCCTTCTCTTCCCCTGCTTTCGGCACCCTCAGCACCCTATTGCCACGGCAACAGGGGCGAGCCAGGAGCCTGAGTAAGCAGACTGGTGCTACGGGTGGCGGGGCTGGCCTGGGGGCAGCCCGGACTCGGACCACCTCTCTCACCGCTTCCCTCTCCGGGACAGAGCCCGATATCTCGTTTCTAGGGGTTCCCCATTAACAAGGGACCCTGAACCTTCCCAGGTTCCTGGGCAGGACTCCGAGCTGCAGTTGGACAGTGCCCAAGGCTTCCGTGTGCCGCCGGAGCCGGTCAGCGGCTCCGCCCACGGCGGCTCCGAGGGTACGGAGCTGGGCTCCCCATCGGCATGGGGGAACACATGAGCACTAGGGGCTCCAAAGCCACCTTGCGCTGCCCCTCCCACTGGGGTGGCAAATACGCTTGCAGCAGTTTCTGGCATAGTGAAAACCGTGGATGCCGGGGGGAAGCGGTTGGAAAAACCACTGTTCCCTGTCGGAATCGTGGAAGCGGAAGCCACAGAAGCCCCGGGGGCGGGGCTATCCCCTCCTGTAACAGCGGAGACCCCCCTTCAGTCCTCAGCTGTTGTCGAAACAGCGGCAGGACCAGGGGTGGCGGCGAAGGGACTGAGGGCAGCAGTGGCGGTGCCACTTGTGACCGCGCTGCTTGCAGCCAAAGTAACAGCCGTTTCACCACTCGCCGCAGCCGCGGTGGCAGATTCCCCCCCTCTTGCAGCAGGAACGGCGGCGGCTCCACCCAGGGCGGTGGCCCCCCCTTCGCTCTCCACAGCAGGAGCAAGCGGCGGCGGCTCCGGGGCCCCCCTTTTGGATCTTTAGCCCTCGCATATTAGGAGCGAGTAACAGGTCTATATCCTCGTCGCTCGAGCTTTTGACATAGGTCTGGCTGACGGGGCAACACTTTCCACGATGTTTCCTTTTACCTCCCTCTAACGCCATGACCAAAAGTTCTATCTCTACAGGAGCCTGTTCATACTCCTTTTTCCACTCTGGGCGATTTAAAAGGAGAAGAAATAGCTCAGCATACGTAATCTTATCCCATTTTTCTTCTTTTTCCAAAACCGACAAGAGCTGTAACACAGTTTTACTTAGGAGAGATCCAAACCAGGGCCAGATTTCCCCCCCCCCATCCAATCTATACCAAGGCCAAAGCTGTGTAGTTAATTTAATTTTCTTGCCTTTTAAGAGATGTCTTAGGGCCAGTTAAATTACTCCAATGCTGTAATACCAATGCAAGAGGAGATCTCTTGAGGATCTCTTGCTCTGTTGACTGCACATAGCCCATATTTGTAATTGTTCTTAGGCAGGAAAAAAACAGCAGGCAAAACTTCCAGGAACTGGCTTTGACCTCGCAACCTCAGAGTTATCAAGCAAGCTCTCTGTACTGCACACCACCAGCAACTTGAGGTAGGGACAGGCTATTTCAATACAGAAGAGGGCTTAGAGACAGGGCATCCCCATTCTCTTTTGGCTGTATCAAGCCAATCCAAAAACCCCCTGAGCAATAAACAATGGCGTGGTCCACCCCCTAGAACAAGCAGCAATCACAAGTATTGTCTAGAACAAGCAGCAATCACAAGTATTGAGGCCATGTTGCTAAGAACACAGCTGCGTTGGGCAGGACACGTCTCAAGGATGAAGGACCACCGCCTCCCTAAGATCTTGCTTTATGGTGAACTTGCCACCGGCTGCCGCAAGAGAGGAGCCCCGAAGAAAAGATACAAGGACTCCCTGAAACATCTCAGCCTCGGCCATATTGATCTACATAACTGGTCTACTCTGGCCTCCAATCGGGAGGCCTGGAGACACACCATCTATAACACTGCTGCTTCCTTTGAGAACGCACGCAGGATCGCTCTCGAGGAGAAAAGACAATGCAGAAAGAATCGTGTCCTGCAGAATATACCACCTAAGGAGTCTTTCTGCTGTGCCTTTTGCAATCGGGCATGTCTATCTCGTATTGGCCTCGTTAGCCACCAGCGTGCTTGTAACAAATGTGGATAGAGCCTTCCCAAATCTTCATTCGCGAAGCCTAGCCATGATGATGGTCCACCCCCGCAGTCTCCCTTGCCTTACAGAAGTTGCAAGGGAGCCACACCACCAGCCCCTCCCTTAACCAATGAAAGGCTGATCAAACCCCACCCGTCCCAGGCAAAACGCAGAGTAGAGGAAAAACACCTCTGGGTCTAAGCCACTCCACAAAAGTGGAACCACAAGTAGCTTCCTGCTCCCCACCAAACAGATCCCCCACACTGGCCTCTCCAGCCACATTGGGTCAAGCCTTTGCCTGCAGACCGGGAAAAAACAACTGACTTTTACAGCACCATGGGATCCCACAAAAGTCGCACCCTGGTCCCACAACAAGTACTCCCAATTTCTGGAAAAAACACGTTACAGTTGCTAGCAAAAATAACCAAAAGAGCTGCTCTTTACCTCACCTCTGCGCAGGGTTCTTAGGAGCTGGGCTTCTTAGGATCGGTGTGGGGAATTCCTCAAAAATATGGCGCCTGAAGAAGAATTTCTCACAGGATGAAATTTCTCAGTCCAAAGAAGTGGCAGGTCCCAAACTTCCATCTTTCAGGCGCCAAACTGATGCCTAAAATGGGAGAGAAAACTCACCAGACAATGTTAGTATAGATAAGACAGAGAGTAGCTCTTTAATGAAGGCCTCCTTGTGCATGGAGTAAAAAGCACATGAGTGTCCAGGGGTTCCAAAATTTTATAGTACTAATCCATTTGTTGCCTAAAAGACCATGGAGAAAAAAGACTCCAGGCCAATTTAGTGTATAAAATAAGATAAAGAGAGTAGGTCCTTTAATCTCAGGCCTGAGGCCCAGGGAATACACAACACGCGCCCGCCCAGACAGTGGCTCTATGTTTTTATAATAAAGTTCATCCAATCCCAGATCTGTCCACTCCCACTTGTGCCCAGTTCTGCCCCCTGACACGCCCCTTCGGGAATTGGGTTTGGGGTCGTTTGGGACCCCTTCTTCCTCATCTTCATCTTCTTCAAAGCACATACAGTCCTTGGAGTTCCTCCAAAGTTCTGGGCTTGAAGGTTGCTGTGTCTGTGTGATATCTTCTGGTCCAGGTCTTAGGGTGTTTTCCTACAATTCTACCTTGAAAAGAAGACTAAACACGCTAACAGAATTTTAGAGGGATTGATAAAGGGTAAGGGATATAATACAGCTACATTAAAATCTACATTTATTACACAACTACTTCTAAAATCTATAAAAGTTAAAAAATCCAAAAAAAGCTCTGAGTCATCACATCCAATCTGAGAACTATCCGCCCCCAGATCCTCCCCAGATCTGCGCCCCTGGTATGCCTCCCCAGAATTGAGATGGGGGTCTCAAGACCCCGTTCTTCCTCATCTTCCTTCTCCTCACAGCACACATTGTCTTTGAAGCTTCTCCAAGGTTCTGGGCCTTCAAGGTTGCTTTGGCTACAATGATATCTTGTTGTTCCAGTCTAGGGTGCATATGTCCTAAACCAGGATGTGTTTGCTAGAGTCTTTCCTTAAGAAGAACACTAAAAAAGCCTAAAGAATTTAGAAAATTCATTATGAAGGGTCAGAATAGGGTTTGGTAATTGTCAGCTGCTATTCTAAAGTGTGAGAAACTACACAGCCATACTAAAAATCCATATTGACTACACAGCTACATTAAAATCTACAAAAAGCTAAAAATCTTAAAAATTTCAAGGCATCAGGGTGAAGAACCTTTACCTGATATCCAACCTAAACCTCTCCCACCTCAGCTTCATGCCATTTCCCGAGTTCTGTCACTGGTTATGAGAGTGAAGAGATCCGTACTTTCCCCTCCACTTCCCCTCATGAGGATGTTGAAGACTGCAATGAGGTCTCCCCTGAGTCTCCTCTCCTCCAGGCTGAACAGACCAAGTGACCTCAGCCCCTCCTCATAAGGCTTCCCCTCCAGACCCTTCACCATCCTCATGGTCCTCCTTTGGAAGCTCTCTAATAGCTTAATGTCTTTCAGATTGCTTACATCCATGATTTATTATTACCCTCTCAACCAGTTCCTCTTTGTGTAGCAGTTGGTTTCTGCTCCATCTGCATGTTCATATTTCCAGAAACCAATGATGTGTCTCCTACACAACTCAAACACCTTTCTGATGAGGTGTGTGGCTGTACTTTTTACATCATGGATATCCAGGGAGTTCAAAAACACTGTCATTTCACACTGCTCAGAGAGTTGGTCCCATAATGCCTTGTTCTCTTGTGCTCCTGATTGTTTGGAACCAAGCTCTTCAAATGTCTTGTTTGCCTCTCATTCCTTTCATTGGCTGCTCTGAGGCCATACCATCCTCCTGAGTTAAAAATCTCAGCCCAAAGCTCAGAAGCCTTCTCTAATTAAAGTTTTTCTTGAAGCTGATAGATTTCAAGGCACACTTTAGTTGCTGATTGTATTGGGTCTGGCTGAGCTGGAGTTCATTTCCCCACAGTAGCCCTCACAGTGCTGTGCTTTGCATTGGCAGCTAGAAGGGTGTTGGTAACACACTGGTGTTTTGGCTACTGCTGAGCACAGCATCAGCACTGTAACATTCCTTCCCCAATCGAGGGCAAGATCCTGGGAGGGGACCCAAGTAGGCCAGCTGACTCAAACTGATCAAAGGGATATTCCATACCATATGACGTCAGCTCAGATATAAAAGCTGAGGCAAGGAGCAGGAAGGTGGGCATTCATTGTCTCCAATGGCTGCCTGCTGAGAAACCATCACGCGTACCGAAGCCCTGCTTCTCGTGAGTGGCCGACCGTCGCTGCTCATGGGAAGTAGAGAATAAACCCTGCTATCTTTTGCTTCTGTGCACACAAGCTTCACTTTACTTTTTGCTTTAGATAAACTGCCTTATCCCAACCCACAAGATGGTTTTTTTCCACCTTACTCTCTCCCCTGTCTGGTTGGGAAGGGGAATGATAGAGCAGCTGGGTGGGCACTTGGCATCCAGCCAAGGTCAACCCACCACACTGATGAAATGGTCTTTTCTGAGAAAACATTACTTTGCTGGAAAATTCCTGGCTAGCTTTGTTTGTAACTATTGTTGTTTTAATAGGTGCCTGGGGTCTTCTGACTTGCAATTTGTGTCCCTTGCTTTTATTTACTAAAATTTCAAGGACAATTTTCAAAGTATATAATAGATTTAGGAGCTGTAAATTCCACAGAAAGTAGGTTGTGGTTACATCCTTCTATTGGTTAAAAGTCCTTTGTAACCTCTCTTTGTAAACCTTTCTCCTCATGTTTTGTTTCTGACAAAATCCATAACATAACTTGCTTGCTGCAAGCAACTGACAGAGTTAAGCAAAGGTCTCTTTTTACTTTATTTTACAATGAAAAATTCCTGGTGAATCTCCAGATGTTAGCTGCTGTCTGCTAGCAATAAGATCAGAATAGGTAGAAAGGGCAGAAATGTATTTGGTAGAGTTGAAACTATAGAGGTTTATATCTTTATGAACAAGGAGAGGCATTCCCTGCATGAACAGGGTTGATAGGTTTGCTCTGTGTTCCCAAACCACTAGGATTCACTTTGAATCTAGTTTAGACCGCCAGGCCTCGATAGCTAGTGAGAATAAGATAGTACTGTAATACCTATTGCTGTGAGGGGAGTCTCAGTAGGAGGGGAGTTTCAGTAGGAGTCAGGAGGCTCTTTCACATGCCTGAAGAAACTGTTGCAGCCCTGTGGACCTCCAGGACCACTGAGGTGTTCCCTGGGTGGTGTTGAGCTTGGATACATGCTGTTTTTCACAGATGAGCTCACCATCACACAGAGGCTTTCAGAGATAATGCTTTCAGTGTGGCCATTACTTCAACCTGGAAAAGACAAGTCAGGAAAGGCGAAAGACAGAGGAGAGAGTGAAAGGGCAGTTTTATTTTAAATGCAAAATAGGAGAAAGCAAACTAACAGAAGTTTAATTAGGAGAGAGCAAGAACATTGTGCAGCTCAGGATGTGCAATTTTAAGATTAAGACTGAGAAATGGGGATGCAGAATTTTGCGAATAGTGTGATCAAACACACATAAAAAGATGTTTTGTGTGCGTGGAAAAAGGGAGGGAAGGGAAAGAATTTCCAGTCAATAGGAGTGGTGAGCACTCTTTAAAACAAAATACCTGTCATGATTTAGTAGTTTGCATATATTAAAATTCACAGAATCAGTAATGGAATGCCATGCAATAAATAAAGCTCTTTGTAAAATCCCAGAAAGACAATTAGTTTGGTGAGATGGCATCAAATACAATTAGTCTTTAAATTAAGTCTACAAAGGGAGTATTTTTTTGGTTCTTTTTTCCCACATCTTTTGTGTTTATGCAACAACAGCACTGACAGTCCAAGGGTTTTTTTTTCTTTCTCCAATGCTGTTTCTATTCTTGCTCCAGTACTTCTGTTTGAAGTAAAACATGAAGAACATCAGAATAAGCAACAGGTGGTGACACGAGGCACAGGATATGTCTCCAGCCATCTGGTGGTTGTTTCACCATTGTAAGCTGTAGTGGGTTTCTGTGGCTGGGTTTTGGTAGTGGGGGGGGGCTACAGGGGTGGCTTCTGTTACAAGCTGCTAGAAGCTTCCCCTGTTCCATGGAGCCAATGCCAGCCAGCTCCAGGACGGACTTCCTGCTGCTGGCCAAGTCCAAGCCAATCAGGAGTGATAGTAACGCCTCTGTGATAACATATTTAAGAACAGAAGGTTGTGGCGCAGAAAGAATTCCAGCCAGGGAAGAGCGGAGTGAGAACATGGGAACAACAATGTAGACACCAAGGTCAGTACAGAAGGAGGGGGAGGAGTGCCCCAGGCGCCGGAGCTGTGGCCCCTGCAGCCCGTGGTGAAGACCATGGTGAAGCAGGTTGTCCCCCTGCAGCCCATGGAGGACCATCAGAGTGCAGAGACCCACCTGCAGCCCATAGAGAAGCCCATGCTGGAGCAGGTGGATGCATGAAGGAGGCTGTGACCCGTGGGAGGCCCAGGATGGAGCAGGGTCCTGCCGGAGACCTGCAGCCCATGGAGAGGGAAGCCCACGCTGGAGCAGGTTTTTCCCAGGTAGGACTTGTGGGCCCTGTGGGGGACCCACGCCGGTACAGCTCATTCATGAAGGACTGCACCCCATGGAGAAGTGACTCACGGGACAGCAGTTTGGGAAGAACTCACACTGGAGAGGTCCATCAAGGACTCTCTCCTGTGGGAGGGACCCCACGGGAGCAGGGGAAGGACTCCTCTCCCTGAGCAGCAGCAGAAACAACTGACTGTAACCCCCCCATTCCCTGTCCCCCCCCTGCACCGCTGGGGGGAGGAGGGAGAACATGGGAGGAAGGAGGGGTGGGGGGAAGGTGTTTTTAAGACTGTTTTATTTCTCACTCTTTGGCTCTTATCCTGTTAGTAATAAATTTAAGCATTATGCCCACTTTGAATCTGTTTTGCCTGTGAAGGTAATCAGTAACTCACCTCTCCCAGCTCTTATCTTAACTCATGAATCCTTAGCTGTTTTTTTTCTCTCTGTCCAGTTGCAGAGGGAGAGTGAGGGATTGGCTTTAGTGGGTACCTGGCATCCAGCCAGGGTCAACCCACTACACAAGCACACGGCACTTGCCTTGGTGGGTTTCTGACAGTGTGATGTAGTCAATATGCAAGACCTTCCCGTATTTATATTTCAGCCATCATCCTCCTACCTGTTATAAAGTATTCTCTTGTAATTTTCCCATACCACCATTAGGGGATGCTCGCTGACAACGCCATAGCTCGCTCGCTCTCTGGCACGGACCGCTGCGAGAGTTCCCGGCCCCCCGCTGCCTGAAGCCACCGCATGTCTGCCGCTGCGGTGCCACCTGTCTGTCCCAGATTGCATTCCCCACGCCGCAGTTCCGCTGCTGCCACCGCTGGGGGAGCCTACCGCCTGCACACGCCACCGGAGCTGGTTCCTGTCCCTACCTGCCGCCGCCCCCACCACAGGAGCAGAGCCCGGAAGGGTCACCATGGCCGCTGACCAGGGAGTTCCCTTTGTGTGGGGTGAGAGCAGCCCACCCCGCACCCTCCGCTGTGGACTGCCCGAAGAGAGCTGCCGCCGCACCACGTGACTGACGCTGCCCACGGAAAAGCGCCTGCTGCCCGTGGCCGCCATTGTTGACTGCCTCTGCGTGGTAGCCACAGCTGCCGCTGTAGCCTGCCGCCACTGGGAAAGCCATCCAGCACCACCTTCTGGCCGCAGCTGTAACTGCACTGAAGGAAAGCCCAATTGCTGGCTCAGCAACACAGAAGTGGACAAAGTGATTTTTTGGGTGATATTCTTTCTCTGTTATTGTGTGTTTGTTGTTTTATTTTGGTTTTTTTCCCTGGTTTTTAGTAAAAATTGTTACTTTGTTTCTACTCCTTCCTCGTGAGTTTCATTTTAATTTTTTTAAATTTGTAATAAGTCTGGGAGGTAGGAGTCTCTATTCCATCTAAGGTCCCACTTCCCTGGCAACATTGTCTTTAACCCAAGACAATACCAGAGAGGCTTTACCTGCTTGGCCTGCTTAATTGCAGGGCATGTTTCACATTCATGGATAACCTGTGTAATAGTGTCCATGGCCAAGTCCACCCCTTGATCATGAGCCCACCTATATTTTGCATCCCCTCCTTGATGGTCTGAGGCATCATGAGCCCCACTAAGTTAGAAATAATTCACCCTTATATTGCCAATCCAAATCCACCTGAGCCACTTCAATTTTAGCATCCTGATCTACCTGCTGGTTATTCTGATGTTCTTCAGTGGCTCGACTCTTCGGTACATGAGCATCTACATGATGTACCTTCACAACCAGGTTCTCCGCCTGGGCAGCAATGTCTTGCTATAATGCAACAGCCCAGATGGGTTTACCCCTATGCTACCAGTTATTCTGCTTCCATTGCTGCAACTACCCCCACAGGGCATTTGCCACCATCCATGAGTCAGTATAAAGTATTGGCCATTTCTCTCATTCAGCAATGTCTAAGGCCAACTGTATTGGTTTCACCTCTGCAAACTGACTTGATTCACCTTCTCCTTCAGCAGTTTCTGCTACTTGTCATAGAGGACTCCATACAGCCACTTTCCATCTCTTAGTATCACTCCCTCTTCCACCTGGCCACTTGCAGCAGTAAGGGTTACCCAACCTCCACCTAATAACATATCACCCCCTCAGCACACCATCATGTCCATAGAAATACCTTAGCCACACATTTCATGGCATATCTCATGGCTGTAGGCCTCATTACTATACCAAGGCCCTATATCTAACACCCACCAGCACCCTTTTGGGTCCTTGAAATGTCCTCTCCTGAGACAGTCTATGCCAGGAATGCACAGAGCCTCTGGGCCAGTGTAGTGGGTTTCTGTGGCTGGGTGTTGGTAGCAGCGGGGGCTACAGGGGTGGCTTCTGTTACAAGCTGCTAGAAGCTTCCCCAGTCCCATGGAGCCAATGCCAGCCAGCTCCAGGATGGACTTCCTGCTGCTGGCCAAGGCCGAGCCAATTAGAAGTAATAGTAACGCCTCTGTGATAACATATTTAAGAACAAAAGATTGTTGTGCAGAAGAAATTCCAGACAGGGAAGAGAGGAGTAAGAACATGGGAATAACAAGGTAGACACCAAGGTCAGTGCAGAAGGAGGGGAAGGAGGTGCTCCAGGCGCCGGAGCTGTGGCCCCTGCAGCCCGTGGTGAAGACCATGGTGAAGCAGGTTGTCCCCCTGCAGCCCATGGAGGACCATCGGAGTGCGGAGACCCACCTGCAGCCCATAGAGAAGCCCATGCTGGAGCAGGTGGATGCATGAAGGAGGCTGTGACCCCGTGGGAGGCCCAGGATGGAGCAGGGTCCTGCCGGAGACCTGCAGCCCATGGAGAGGGAAGCCCACGCTGGAGCAGGTTTTTCCCAGGTAGGAGTTGTGGGCCCTGTGGGGGACCCATGCCGGTACAGCTCATTCGTGAAGGACTGCACCCCATGGAGGAGTTACCCACGGGACAGCAGTTTGGGAAGAACTGCTGCCCGAGGGATGGACTCACACTGGAGAGGTCCATCAAGGACTGTCTCCTGTGGGAGGTGTGGGAAATAAAGAATCGGTTTTATTACAAGCAAATGAATTAAACAAATCACTAACGTAGGAGTTTTTCTTTACTAACCTATAAGACATATCGCGGAGTTGTAAGACGCCGGATTCAGCCTGGAACCGGGGTCAGGGAAACATGCGGACGGGAATAGGGAACTGTAAAATGAATATTGGTAAGGAAACCCCTTATACCACATGGCTGGTCCTGGAAGCTGCCATGCTGCTGAACACTCCACCTCCCAGCACGACACAGCCAACCAGGGAGAGGGGAACACCTCTTCTATGACGTAAACAGGGTTGAACCTTAAGAATGTTTAAAAAGCGGGACTTTAGAATTGGAAGGCGTGTTCCTGGGAATCCTGCATGCCTAGGACACCCAACACGTGTTGTAATTAATTTTTCCTTTTATTCCTTTTGTTTTTCAAACTTTTGCCGTCTTTCTAAATTTAATAAATGAGATTTTTCTCACAATTTGGGGGCTCGTCCGGGATAACTGCCCACCGACCACAGCTGGGAGTGCCAAGACCCCCTGGAAAGCACGCTCCACCCTGATTTTGGCGGCCCAGGAGGCTTTGTACCCTCGCCAGAGTCGGTCGCGGCAAAGACCCAGGATGAACGACTGTAGAACAAAAGGAAGCTAAAGGAATCCCGGCTGGTATACAAATGAAAACTCTGGAGCCCTTAAAACTCTGTGCACAGAGCCCGGTAAGGAACTAACAATCTTTAAATTCTGCCGGACGGGCTGGGTGAAATGTGTGTGTGTGTATATGTGTGTGAATGCAAATGAAAGTGTCAGCGGGCGTAGGAGAGCAGAGGACCGGGGGGTGGTCGGACCCCAGAGCAGTGAGAACCCGCGAGCTGCAGCAGGGCCGGCCGACGGGGCTGGCCCGGAGCGGCGTGGCGGGGTCGGCCTGGGGGCCGGGAGTGAGTGGCTCTGAGCAGCGGCGCGGGGCCGGCCCGGTGCCGCAGTTGGCCGGGGCCGGAGCCAAGCGGCGCAGCGGGTGGCCGCGCAGCGGGGGGAGCCAGGGACCATGCGGGGGAGAAGGCGGAACTGAGTCGACCCAGTGGCTGGAGACAGGCTAATCTCGGGCGAACCGGCCGGGGCCTGAGCGGCGCAGCAGTAGCGGTTGGCACGGCGCTCACGGGAGCTTTAGAGTCTGGTGGCGCATATGTAGGGGAGGCGACGCCAGCCAGGAGTTCGGCGGTGTGTGCGAACGCGTAAAGTGCCGGCCAAGGGCCCGCCGGTACCCTAAAGCGAAAGGCAGTGCCGGACGGGGATCCGGCAGCAACACCAACCGGGGGGACCGTCAGGACCAGACGGAAATACACAGCTCCTGGCGGGCGGGGGTTCCCGCAGCTTAACTGATCAGGGGCCGGTGCCAAGGGGGCGAAGTGCCCCGGGCAGCGGCGGAGCAGGGCTAAGCAGCAGCCGTAGGAGCCGCGAAGCAGTGCCGAGACTGCATAGTACCGGGAGCGGAGCGACCACGTGGCGCGATGCTGCGCGGAGCAGAAATAGTCTCGGTCTGGGAGCACAGGTGGGGCCAGGTCGACCCCGTAGCAGGAGGCGGGTGGACATAGCCCTGCCGGAGCGGCGGGGGGAGTTCCTGACCAGAGAGGCGGTGGAGCCGCCGCCGAGCCGGCCCCGCTGGCACTGGGGGTAGCGGCGGCGGTCGCGGCCACTTCCACCGACGCAGCACGGGCTGCAGGCGGCCCGGAATGCCTGCGACGCTGGTTGGCACAAACTGCAAGTGGTGCAGGCTGCGAGCGGGGCAGTTCTGGCAGACCACAGTGGCTCCGCTGACTGCAGCGTGCGGGGAGCCAGCCCCGCTGACCGCGGCGCAGACGGGCACCATGGAGGGTGGGGCAGGGTCAGTGGAGCGATTGCTGTCTTTGTTTAAAGGGATGCCCATGTGTTCCGGAAGAGCGGGGCGGCGGCGCGCTCAGGCGGGGAGCGGCAGTGACGTGCTGCGTGTGTCCCAGTGGGGCAGGGGCAGTGGAGCGATTGCTGTCTTTGTTTAAAGGGGTGCCCAAGTGCTTTGAGGCATAGCAGCACGCGTCCCAGAAGGGCGAGACCGCGGCAGGTCCCGGAAGCGGGACGGTGGCGTGCTCTGGAGGGGAGCGGCAGCAGCGATCCCTTACTGCTTGGCAGGGCTTAAGCAGTGTGTCCCGAGGGACGGGACAAAGCAAAGCCAGCCTCTAGGCGGGGTGTTTTTGCAGAGGTCTTCCCATGGCCAGCCTCTGGGCGGGGTCTTACCGCAGAGGTTTTCCCACGGCCAGCCTCTGGGAGGGGCGTTCCTGCAGAGGTTTCCCACGGCCAGCTTCTAGAGTGGGGTGTTCCCGCAAACTATTGACCAGGCCTGAGTCATGTCTCAGGCCTTGGGGGCGGGGTTTGGGGGTGGGGTTTCCCACAGTTGAGTTGACCAGGCCTGAGCCATGTCTCAGGTCTTGGGGGTGGGATTTCCCGCGGTTGAGTTGACCAGGTGAAAGTCGAAAAGTATTTGAAAAAACTAACGTACTTGACGTGTTTTTAGCATGTGGTGTTGTATAGTTGGTGGAGTCCTCCCCCCCGTGCCACATGGGTTTGGAGGGGTCCCGGGGCTGCCCCAAGTCCTCCCCCCCACGCCGCATGGGTTTGGAGAGGTCCCGGGGCTGCCCCGAGTCCTCCCCCCCTGCACCGTGCGCGCTCCGCGCGCGCAGTTCAATCCCCCGGCGTGGCCACGGCAGGAGAGGGGAGAGAGAGGGGGAGCTTTGCCGGCAGGTGCTGCACCCCCATGGAGGAGGAGAGGGCAGCTTCAGAGCACACAGAGGTTTGCCGTTCCAGGTTTGGGGGGGGAGGGGGGGGGGGGGGAACGGGGGAGGGGGGGGGGGGAAGGAGTGAGGAGGGGTATTGAGCGGGCCATGGGGGTCCTCTGACTGGCGGGAGGGAGAATGGGGCAATCCTGTATGAAGTGTCGCAGGTGAGCGGTGCGCCTGAAGATACGTGGTAACACAGTGGAGGAAGGATAAGGTCAGGGTGGATAGTGGGGTTCCTTTAGAGTGATGGGGGTCCCGGCCAGGCTGGGACCTGGAAAGGCACCCCAGCCTTGTATGGGTATGGGGGCTGGAACGGTTGGTTGGTTTGTTTGTCTGTTTGTTTTTGGCTCACCTGCGGCTACTGCCCAGGTTCGACATGTTCTGGATATATTTGCTTTGCTCTGTTACGTCCTGAAAGGGTGGACAGGACAAAGGGTTGTTCCTGGGTATCTCCTTGAGATTGTATATAGATAGGTGATAGTAAAGTAGGAAATGGAAGACTTGCCCAAATCGTTCTGACAGGAACATAGCCTGTGTACCCCTATGTGGTTGTGAGCTATGCTGGCGATGGTACATGCCTTCGGTAGGGTCGCCTATGCCAGACAGGTCAAAACCATTAGGACCAGATACACTACATTCTTGGGCAGGTCACTCTAATCAAACCTACGTCCTGAGGACCTCGCTGCCACCATCCAAGCTCACTTGGCCCTGGCAGATGAACCTTAGGATTAAAGGGTGGGTTCAGTTCCGTGCATACTGCATCTCACCTAAAAAATCCATTGCACAGGCTTGAAGGCTTTACCCACATGCAAAAAGTCCTGTAGCAATGGGCAAGGGTCAAAATGGCAGGTGAAAGGTGCACTGGAAGCCGCAGACCCAACCCTGCATGCAGGCAGTTCAGGATATTGGTCATTTGAGACTGACTGGAGATGACAGTCTCTTGGGGCAGCACCCTGAACGACCAAGCAGCCTTTTCAAGGACAGCACTGCTTGCTCCACTCGGAGAGGGGCCTAGAAAAGGTGACCTAAACAAAGCTCATCTCCACCTTCACCCGGTTGGTTAACCGCAGACCAACGGGCATCTTCTTCCAATGTGGTCGCACAAAGATCAAAAGACAAAGGCATGCACCTGCCTCCAAAGGTGTACCTAAATTAACTCTAGCATGTTGGAACATCAGAACCATGCTCGATTCTGCGGATAGCGGATGTCCTGAGCGATGTTCTGCCCTAATTGCCCACGAACTGGCTCGTCTCAACATTGACATTGCTGCTCTCAGTGAAGTTCGCCTTCACGAGGAAGGCAGCCTCAGAGAACATGGTGCCGGTTACACACTCTTTTGGTCAGGTAAGCCCAGAACTGAAAAACATCTCTCAGGAGTCGGCTTCATGATCAAAAACTCTATTATTCTTAAACTCGAAAATCTGCCGACAGGTCACTCTGACCGCATTATCTCTCTACGCCTTCCACTCCACAACAACCAGCACATTGTCCTTTTTAGTACATATGTCCCAACTCTCCAAGCTGACCCTGCTGAAAAAGATAAATTTTACGCTGACCTACACCGCCTTACCCAAAAGGTTCCTGCAGATGATAAGATCATTATCCTTGGTGATTTCAATGCCAGAGTAGGTAAGAATTTTGAAGCCTGGAAAGGAATATTAGGCAAGCATGGTGTTGGAAACTGCAAAGATAATGGTCGACTTCTGCTAGAATTCTGTGAGGAGCAACAGCTCACCATCACTAATACTATCTTTCAGGAGAAAAATAGTCTGAAGACAACCTGGATGCATCCCAGATCCTAGCATTGGCACCTCATCGATTATGTCTTGGTACGACGGAGAGATGTCCGCAATGTTCACCATACCCGTGTGATGCCCAGCGCAGAATGCCAAACAGACCATCGACTTGTGCGCTGTAAACTCAACTTCAATCTCAAATTCAAACCTAAAAGGGGCAGTATCCCAAGGAGAAGACTCCAAGTTAACAATCTCCAGTCAGCCACAGTAAGAGAAAGATTCCAGGCAAACCTTCAAACTAGACTCGAAAACCATTCCACAGATTCTGCAGATTCCTCTCCTGAAACAATTAGGCACCATATTAAAAACTGCATCCTGCATTCCTCCGAAGAATCCTTAGGGTTCTCCCTCAAGAAGAACAAGGACTGGTTTGATGAAAATAATCAAGAAATCCAGGAATTGTAGAGGAAGAAGAGAACCACCCACCAAGCACACCTTGCACTGCCATCCTGTCACGCAAGAAAAATAGCCTTTCGTCTTGCATGCAGCAAGCTCCAACAGAAACTCCGTGATATCCAGAACAAGTGGTGGATCGATCTAGCTGCAAAAACTCAACTATGTGCAGATACAGGGGATCACAAAGGATTCTATGAGGCCCTGAAAACAGCATACAGGCCTACATACCAGGTACAAAGCCCTCTACTCAGCGCTGATGGGCAAACGCTTCTAACAGATAAAACCTCCATTCTGAATCGATGGTCTGAACACTTTCAGACTCTTTTCAGTACCAACCGTGTAGTCCAAGACTCAACAATTCAGTCCATCACACAACAACCAGTGAAGTATGAATTGGATACTGCCCCCACTTTAGGAGAAACCCTCAAGGCCATACAGCAGGTGAAAATTGGCAAGGCAGCTGGGGTTGATGGAATTCCACCTGAAGTCTGAAAACACGGGGGCCTTGCACTCCATACCAAATTTCACGAGTTTGTGGTGCGCTGTTGGGAACTAGGCCAACTACCATCAGACCTTCATGATGCAGTCATCATCACTTTGTATAAGAAGAAAGGAATTAAATCAGACTGCTCAAATTACTGAGGTATTACTCTGCTCTCCATTGCTGGCAAAATCCTGGCAAGAGTACTCCTGAACAGACTAATACCCGCCACAGCAGAAGAAATTCTACCTGAAAGTCAGTGTGGTTTCAGAGCCAACAGGAGTACCACAGACATGGTATTTGTTCTCAGACAACTGCAAGAGAAGTGTAGGGAACAGAACAAAGGTCTTTATGTGACCTTTGTCGACCTCACCAAGGCTTTCGATACTGTGAGCAGAAAAGGTCTATGGCAGATTTTGGAACATTTAGGTTGTCCCCCCAAGTTCCTTAAAATGATCATCTCACTCCATGAGGATCAGCACGGCCAAGTCAGATGTGGCAACACACTTTCTGAGCCCTTTCTAATAAAGAATGGTGTGAAACAAGGCTGCATTCTCACTCCTACCTTATTCACAGTCTTCTTCAGCATGATACTCCAAAGGGCCATGGCAGACCTCGATGATCAGGACGGTATCTACATTCGATATTGTACTGATGGAAGCCTATTCAACCTAAGGCGACTGAAGGCCCAGACCAAGACCTTAAACCATCTTGTCAGGAGCTGCTTTATGCTGATGATGCCGCCCCTTTTGCCCACACAGAAGCAGCCCTGCAGCGTTTAACACCCTGCTTTGCAGAGGCTGCTGAGCTCTTTGGGCTGGAAGTCAGTTTAAAGAAGACAGAAGTTCTCCATCAACCTGCACCTCAGGAAGTCCCCCATCATCCTATCTCAGTTTGAAGAGACTGGAAGGTTTGCTAAAGAGGATGAGTTAATGGACAAAACAAACTCCTCTCTCTCAGCAATTGTGAGTTAAAATTACGGGGCTTTAATCGAGGAAATGTGGAAAAACAACAGAAAGAAATAACAACCCTTTATTAAAAGATATATGTATGTTAGCAAAAACAGTAACAGAACACAAAAAAAACTAGACAGTAGTCCTAGGAAAAAAAAAGGTATTGGTGAATACTTCTCTGTCCTTTAGCGCTATCCTAATCGTGGCCTGCAGGGGGCGCTGCTGGATCACTGAAGGTATAGGACCTGCAGTACTCTGTCGTGGTCGGCAGGGGGCGCTGTTGGATCGCTGAAGGTGCTGGACCTGCAGTTCTCTGTTGTGGTCGGCAGTGGGCGCTGTTGGGCTCTGGCGGTCACCATGCGGGGAGAGGGGTCTGGGGGGGTTGCTCTCGGGTCGCGGGAGGAGCCGAAAAGAAGATGGGGGACCCTACCCTCAATGGAAGGAAGGGGTAAGGAAGGCAGTTCACCCCCAACAGGACTCACTGCGGTTCTCAGTTAATGGTGCCCCAAAAGCTCCTCCTTCTCTCCCAGCGAGCACAGAGACTCTCCGATGAAACACAGCAGATCCGGGCTGGGGACAAGAGACAGCTCCCAGGCCAAGCTGAAGTCAGCAGTCCGGGCTGACCAGGACGGGCAGTCAGACAAACAGACTTCCAGGCCTTCTCTCCAAATGCTCCCCACACAGACCCTGTCTCCCTCCTCCAAAGAGAGCCCAGCAGACCGAGTGTCTCCCCCCCCTCAGCAGAGCCAGCCTTCGAAAATGGGCCATTAGCTAAGAATGTGGCTCAGCGGGCTAAACCTTTTGTAAAGCTAATGGCCTCCCCCTCCCCCTTCCCTGTTTGAGCTCTGTTTCTCTTACAGGGAAGCAGGGAAAGAAAAATTCCTCTCTCAGATTATAACCTATAACACATCCCCACATCACCATTGGCCAATCAGAACTCAAATCAGTCCAGCAGTTTAATTACCTAGGTAGCATCATCTCCTCGGATGGTAAGATTGACGGGGAGATAGACAATAGGTTAGCAAAGGCATATAGTGCTTTCGGAAAGCTTCATAAAAGAGTTTGGTGAAATAAACACCTGAAGAAAAGTACAAAGATCAGTGTTTACAGAGCCATAGTGCTGTCTACTCTCTTATACGGATCTGAATCATGGGTCATCTACCACCACCACCTGCATCTCCTATAATGCTTACATCAATGCTGCCTCCGTACAATCCTAAATATCCACTGGTCAGATTATGTGACCAATACATCTGTTCTTGAACAAGCAGCAGTCACAAGTATTGAGGCCATATTACTGAGAACACAGCTGCGTTGGGCAGGGCATGTCTCCAGGATGAAGGACCACTGCCTCCCTAAGATCCTGCTTTATGGTGAACTTGCCACCGGCTGCCGCAAGAGAGGAGCCCCGAAGAAAAGATACAAGGACTCCCTGAAACAACATCTCAGCCTTGGCCACATTGACCACCATAACTGGTCTACTCTGGCCTCCAATCGGGAGGCCTGGAGACACACCATCTATAACACTGCTGATGCTTTTGAGAAAGCATGCAGGATCACCCTTGAGGAGAAAAGACAATGCAGAAAGAATTGTGCCTTGCAGTATATACCATCTAAGGAGTCTTTCTGCTGTGCCTTTTGCAACCGGACATGCCTATCTCGTATTGGCCTTTTTAGCCACCAACGCTCTTGCAACAAACATGGGTAGAGCCCTTCCCAAATCTTCGTTCGTGAAGCCTAGCCATGATGATGTATAGTTTGTGAACAGTTTATTGATAGCAGAGAATTTACTGGACTGCTTTAGGAAAGAGTCCTTTGGAAGCATGTGAAGTGGTTAAGTTCAGAAATGCGGCGGGAATATCCTGCCAAAAAGACACAGTGAATTTTTGTGTGAGAGCTGTTGGGGGACCTGTTGATAGCAGAGATGGACTTAGCAAGTGGAGATCTGGTGGCAATAGTGCCTCAAAAGAGGAATTGGGGACCGAGCTCTTTTTTTAAAAGGAAAATTGAGTGTAGATCCCAAGGTGTGTATAAGCATGTTGGCTAGAGTGAAGTCTGCAAAAAGTGAAAGAGATTATATGATGAGCAAAGTATTGCCTGAATGCCTGGGGGCGAATGGTTTTAACAGCAAATTTGAAAGAAGTATTTTGAGCTTGCCCTCTCACTCTCATCTGAGTGAGAGGTCCAGTGTAAGATGAGAGTAGTAGCTGGGGCAAACCTGTTCCAGTAAAAGTGACTAAAGTTAATGTTTAGAACAAAAATAACAATTAATACCTTGTTGAAAAGTGTTAAAGAAAAAAAAATTGTGGACAAATAAACCCACTGGGTAGGCCAAAAAGCCACCCTTAAAATTAATAAACCTAAAACATATAAAGCTTTCAAGTCACCTGAATATAAAGGTAAAAATAGAAATGTAAAATATCCTACCAAGTAATGTTAATCACTGAAACTACAGTGTGAACTATAAAGACAAAGCCAAAATAAAAACTTGTGACATCTTCCTCAAATCCTCAGTGAGAATGTCTAAAGAAATATCTGAAACTTAAAGTAACTTGAAAGCAAGTTCTTTTACAGTAACTAAGAAGCAACCAACCCTGAAAAACAACCTTCAGCGAAAGAAGCGAAGCTCCCAGCTCAAGAAACGAGCCATCGATGCAAAAGTCAATAGTGTAAACGCAAACCAAACCGTAAGAGCGAAATACGAATCGTGTTGTTGTTTGTCTGTTAAAATAGACTTGTATTCTATACTAAAATGTATAGTATAAAAATCATTTCTCAGCAGTCAGTCAAACAGCAGCAGAGCCTTAGAGCCTGATCAACCAACCTACAAAACCACCCAATAGAGCGACAGAGGGCAAGACCAGATTAGCCCCTGTACTTGCCACAAAGAAGATCCTTTTTCCCCTGCTATTGGTTGCACCCCAATAGGCATGGAGAGTGGAAGTATAAGCTATATTGGACCTCTGTTCACCTTAATCACGTTCTAGGTTGGAGTCATTACTGCTGATAGATGCTGAGAATAATCATATAAATAATCTTACAATCACCTGTCAAAGTACTTTAACAAAAATTTCTGGGTTTCAATCTGACAAAAAGATAGCAGAAAAGTGACCCTAGAAAAGAGCCCAAACACTCAAGAAATACTTAAAAGTAACTCACTAGTAATAAATTGAGCCAAATGAAAAAGTAAACATTGAATTTCATAGTGCCTGAGGGAAGGCTGTTGTTTACCGTGTTTAATCCAATGTTTTATAAGATTAAGTTCTAGTGCTGTATGAGAGATACAACTAACTGCCATGTCAATAAATCCGAAACCGCCACAGCAAGAAGTTTAAGAGCCCAAAAGATTATAGCCCTGCGTCCTGCAAACCAAAGACATAGAAAAAGCACAGAAACTGCTGCTTGGATGGAAACGCTTTAATCAAACGGAAAATATGGACAAAGTACAAACCATAAAACTTAACATATAAGACTTGTAATAAAACCATGAATAAAAAGAAAAAGGGGGGATTGTGGGAAATAAAGAATCGGTTTTATTACAAGCAAATGAATTAAACAAATCACTAACGTAGGAGTTTTTCTTTACTAACCTATAAGGCATATCGCGGGGTTGTAAGACGCCGGATTCAGCCTGGAACCGGTGTCAGGGAAACATGCGGACGGGAATAGGGAACTGTAAAATGAATATTGGTAAGGAAACCCCTTATACCACAAGGTTGGTCCTGGAAGCTGCCATGCTGCTGGACACTTCACCTCCCAGCACGACACAACCAACCAGGGAGAGGGGAACACCTCTTCTATGACGTAAACAGGGTTGAACCTCAAGAATGTTTAAATTGACTTTTGAATTGGAAGGCGTGTTCCTGAGAATCCTGCATGCCTAGGACACCCAACACGTGTTGTAATTAATTTTTCCTTTTATTCCTTTTGCTTTGCAAACTTTTGCCATTTTTCCAAATTTATTAAATGAGATTTTTCTCACAGAGGGACCCCAGGGGAGCAGGGGAAGGACTCCTCTCCCTGAGCAGCGGCAGAAACAACAACTGACCGTAACTTCCCATTCCCCGTCCCCCTGCAGCGCTGGGGGGAGGAGGGAGAACATGGAAGGAAGGAGGGGTGGGGGGAAGGCATTTTATAAGACTGTTTTGTTTCTCACTCTTTGGCTCTTATCCTGTTAGTAATAAGTACTATCCCCACTTTGAGTCTGTTTTACCCGTGAAGGTAATCAGTAAGTGACTTTTCCCAGCTCTTAAGTCATGAATCCTTAGCTGTTTTTTTTCTCTCTCCTCTGTCCAGTTGCAGGGGGAGAGTGAGAGATTGGCTTTAGTTGGTACCTGGCATCCGACCAGGGTCAACCTACCAGAAGTGATTACATCAGAGTATGAGAAATAAAATAATCTGGTTTTATTATAAGTAAATTTATGTAA